>NC_082710.1:180652334-180862334 GCF_030144855.1 Hypanus sabinus | reverse complement strand
AAATAATACATAATATCAAGTAGCCATTGAAGATGTATAGGAGGTATAGACTCCTTCCATTTAAGCAAGATTGCTCTCCTTGCTATAAGAGAGGTAAAAACTAAAACCTGTAGGTTAGGAGGATTTATTGTTATATCTTCATCTGCAATAATACCAAACAAGGCAGTAAGGGGATTTGGGTCAAATTGGACCCTGAAAAGTTGTGAGAAGGTATGGAATACTTCCTGGCAAAACTTTTCAATTTTAGGGCAAAACCAAAACATATGAATTAAAGAGGCATCAGCAGAGTTGCATGTATTACAAAGTGGAGAAACATTCGGATAAAAACTGGACAGCTTCTGTTTAGAAATGTCTCTATGAACCACTTTAAATTGTAGAAGAGAATGACGAGCACAGAAAGATGATTTATTAACCCGTTTAAGAATTTTATTCCATCTATCATCAGAAATCTGACAATTTAGGTCATCCTCCCAAGCTTTTTTTTATTTTATCTAAAACGTCTTGTCCAGATTCAATCAACAAGTTTTAGATACTGGTAATAGAACCATTAACAAAAGGTTTTAAATTTAAAAGATCGTCCAGTAAATTTTTATCAGGACCTATAGGAAAAGTAGTTAATTGGAAACATAAGGAATCTCTAATTTGAAGGAATCTCTAAAAATGTGTTTTTGGGAGTGCAAATTTAGCTGACAATTGGTCAAATGAAGCAAGAGGTCCTGAGTTAAACAGGTCCCAAAAACACTTAATACCTCGTTCAACCCAATCCTTAAAGACTTTGTCAGTCATGGAAGGGATGAAAAAATAATTAAGGAGAATGGGAGATAATGAAAAATTCGCTGAACCAAAAAAATTCCTAAATTGAGACCAAATCCTTAAAGTTTGCTAAACAATTATGTTATTTGCTGAAAAAGGAAGAATATGATCCAAGAAGTGAGACAATAGAGGAATTTTTTACAGAATTAACTTCTAAGGAGACCCATGATGGGCAATCTTTACGATAAATATAATAAGACCAGAAAGTAATATTCCTTATATTGGCAGCCCAATAGTAAAACCTAAAATTGGGTAGGGCTAATCCATCCATCTCTTTATTTCTTTGTAGGTAAACTTTACTTAAACGAGCTTGCTTATTATTCCAAATATAAGAGGTTAAAATTGAATCTAAAGAATCAAAGTAGGTCTTTGGAATAAAAATAGGTAAGGCCTGAAAAAGACATAAAAATTTAGGAAGAATCTTCATTTTAAATGAATTAATTCAGCCAATTAGAGATAAAGAAAGAGGAGACCATTTAGAAAGCATCTTTTTCACATAATTCAATAAGGGGTTTAAGTTTTCTTTAAATAAATTCTTGAAGTTTTTAGTAATTGTTATACCTATATATGTAAATTTACTTGTAACAACTTGGAATGGAAATTTGGCATTTGATGACATTAGGTCATTTAAAGGAAATAACTCACTTTTATGTAAGTTCTGCTTATATCCTGAAGAAGAACTGAACTGGGAAATTAAAGAACAGAAGGTAAAGAAGTTTCAGTGTTAGAGATAAAAAGTAAAATATCATCAGCGTATAATGAAATTTTATGCGTCATACCTTCCCTTAGTATACCAGAAATGTCCTTAGATTCTCGAAATGCTATTGCTAAGGGTTCTTTAGCTAAAGCAAAAAGTAAAGGGCTAAAAGGGCAACCTTGTCTAGTTCCCCGCTGTAATTTAAAGGGCTTAGAAATTTGAGAATTAGTAATAACCTGAGCGGTAGGTGACAAATAAATTAATTTAACCCATCCAGTAAAATTAGGCCCAAAATTAAACTTTTCTAAGTTCTTAAAAAGATAATTCCACTCAATCCTATCAAAGGCTTTTTCTGCATCTAAAGATAATATATACTCTGGTATTTTTTGTATGGTGAATATATCACATTCAATAACCGATGTATATTAAAATGTGAGTAATGATTTTTAATAAATCCTGTCTGGTCATGTGATATAATAGATGGTAAAATATTTTCAAGTCTTCGAGCTAAGATTTTGAATAAGATTTTTGCATCACCATTTAATAAAGAGATCGGTCTGGATGAAGAACATTCAGTTGGATTTTTATTTTTTTTAAGAATAAGGGAAATAAAAGCTTCATAAAATGATTGAAGGAGTTTACCTGATTTAAAGGACTCTGATAAAACAGAGGATAAATAAGTTGTAAGTAACATTGTGAAAGTTTTATAAAACTCCTCAGGAAAGCCATCAGGTCCTGTGGTCTTACCAGAATGTAAAGCACGTATTGCCTCAGCCACTTCTTCATTGCAAATAGGCTGATCTAACTGTGTTAGGCTATCAGCAGACAATGTAGGAATGTTGATATTACTGAAAAAAGCATTCATATAGGTAACATGTAAAGAAGAGTCAGACTGATACAACTTAAGGTAAAAGTCTTTAAATACGTTGTTAATTACAGAATGGCCATATATCTTAGTACCATTATCTTTAAAATTTTCTGTGATTTGATGATTAACTGTAAAAGATTTTAAACGATTGGCTAATAAATTGCCTGTTCTTTCCCCATGAATGTAAAATTGAGTTTTATCTCTCAACAGCTGTCGTTCAATTGGGTAAGTCAGCAGAAAATTATACTTCGATTGGATTTCAATATGATTATTATATATAATTGGATCTGGAGATAGGGCATACTTTCGATCAAGATCTTTTAATATCGCTGCTAGGTCAGATCTTTCCTTGTCAGCTTTTTTCTTTATATAAATAGAGATAACTTCTACATGAATATATGCTCTAAAAGTATCAGACTATAGTACCAGTAGTATCTCCTTTAAAATTTTCTTTAAAGAAAAAAGTAATATGGTTTTCCAAATACTTCAGAAAATTTTTATCAGATAACAATGATAAGTTAAAATGCCAACTTCTATTTGGTACAGAGTAAACAGGTAATCTTAAAGCCAGAAGCACCGATGCATGATCAGACAAAGCAATCTCCTTATAATCACAGGATCGAACCAGTGGAAGCAAGTTATATATGAAAAGTAGTCAATCCGAGAGTACATATGATGAACCTGAGAGAAATATGAATATTCCTTTTCTTGGGGGTGTAAAAAATGCCACACGTCGAGAATACCACATTGAAATAGAAAAGATTTAAAAAGTAGGACTGATTTATTAGTGACATGGGTTTTCCTTGAAGAGCGAACTAATATAGGGTCAAGCCAAAAATTAAAATCTCCACCCATCACGAAGGAATACCGATTCAAATCAGGCAGAAATGAGAAAAAATGTTCAACGAACAAGGAGGCATCTGTATTTGGAGCGTGTACATTCGCAAATACCATTAGTTTATTCTCAAGACTACCCAAAACAATAACAAAGCGCCCATTTGTATCAGAAATAACATTATGTTGAATAAAGGATACATTCTGATCAAACAGGATAGAGACGCCTCTCGATCTAGATTGAGAGGGTGAATGAAAATGTATACCCATCCTTTGAAAAATCATGAAATATCATCTTTATGAGTATAGCTTTCTTGGAGAAGGATTATATGAGTTTTAAGTTTCCTGATATAAGAGAAAATCTTATTTCGTTTAACAGGGTTATTTAGAGCTTTCACATTAAATCTGAGTATATTAATAAAAGAATCCATCAAGTATCCTTTAGTAATGTATAAAAGGTCATCACAGACATGTAGATAGCGAATAAGTAAAACAGTAAAAACCTTCAATCAGCTTTCTGGAAGAACCCATTTACCCCCTCCCTCCCCAAAGAGAAAAATCAGCCAAAGGAGGCTGAAGACTAATTCTAACGTTCCCAACACAAAACTCCAAAAATGTATATATGTATAGCTGTGCTGAATAAACGATTGTAAATATATGTATACAAAAACAAAATATCAAAGTAAATAAGTCCGCTATTTATGAGGAAAAACCATGGGAAAATATAAGTATTAGTCTCGGTAAAAAGGAAACACAGATAAGGAAAATCAATAAGTAAAACAACATATTCTCGCGGGGGCAAAAAAGAGAGTAAAGAAACAAATAGAAAATAATTAGAAAGGGAAGCGGTGTAGATAACTTCCTACATGGCTAATTTAAGGCATTCAAGGGAGAAAACAAAAACCCCAAAATGATAAAACATATAATGGAAAAAAACTAAAACCAGCAATAGAATATTGTATACTATTGAAAAACAGTAAAAGGCCGAAAAGTGTATAAATAATCAAAAGATAGGAAAAGTCTGAATGAATTTAACGTAAAGCAAAATACCCTATAGTTTCATTCCTCGGTAATTATTGCATGTACACCCTACATAATTCCTTTCAGTCAAATTACTAAAAGGAAGGTAAAAATAAAAATAACACTGAGAGAATATGACGTTTTGTTTAAAAAGAACTGCGAGAAAGTAACATTAGAGGACCCATATAAAGGCGGAAAACAAGAGAAAATGGATTCAGTCTGCCTGCATATTTTGCATAGTTTCAAAGATAACAAGGTGCCAGTTACTTAATCAAACAAATGATTAAAACTTTGTAAAACCAAGAAACCTTGTTATCAACAAAGCGCCAATTACTTGATTGAACACCTGAAATTAAAACATTTAGCATAAAGCAACTAAAGGTTGAATTTAAGCATGGAGACTATGTGAAAAACTTTTTAGCTTCTTCAGGCTTCGTAAACCAAGAAACCTTGTTATCAGAAGTAGTAACCTCGAGTTTACACGGATCTCTGAGAGAAAGGCGACAGCCAAGCTTATAAAGATCAGACATGACCTCTTTAAAAGCCTGTCTTGCTCTTAGAACTTCCGGTGGATAGTCTTGAACGATCCGGAACTGTTGATCACGGAATTGTAATATACGTTTCCTCCTTGATTCACGAAGGATCTGTTAATCTGATAGTCATAAAAGCGAATGATAATAGAGCGAGGTTTGGCAGGATCCCAATTCGGCGGGGTAACTCGGTGAACTCGCTCAAATTTTGGTAGTTCCAATATTATAATCAGGGAATAAATCCTTCAGCATTTGAGCACAAAAATTGATAGATTGATTACTCTCCAGTTTTTCAGGAAGCCCAAGAATTCTGATATTGCACCTTCGGTTCCTGGTCTCCATATCTGTCAGTTTCTTCAGTAACGCGTCGTATTTTTTGAGTTCTTCCTTAGAAATTTTATTGAAACCTTCGATATCCTTCTGCAACACCGGCAGAGATGCTTCGTGTAGCTTAATACGAATTTCATGGTCACTCGCAGTCTGCTGTATACTTCCAAGTTTCCGATTAAGCGTTTTCAGTTCAGATTTAACCAGGTCGAAGGAATTCTGTAACAAGTCAAACTTGCATTCCAAGTCATCCAGTTTATCCAATTTTTCGAGTCTCTCTGACATTTGTTGAGACGTTTCAGCCAAAGTATCTAAAGCAACCTCTTTTCTAGAGTGTTTTCTACTCATGGTGCTCTCACCCAGATAGGTTTAAACAGCAAAGTAAGCGAATAATTTCGGAGCACGCAGCTACTGCAACCTCCTCCAAGACAGCCACCGGAAGTCTTTACACCACGAGACACTGGAACCATGATAAGTCATTCAACTTCAGGCTTCAAATTCGTCGTCATTGAAATACTTGCACAGAAGAAAAAAAAATCGCATTCTTTAAATTGTCCGGTCTTTCTTTAAAACGTAAGAAAATCCAGATAATTACTTAAAAAAACTTTATAAAAGCACACGAAACGAAAAAAAGTTAGTACATTAGATGCTACAAAAAAAAAGTCTAAATTGTTCAGAATTATCTACAGTCTTTCAACAGTTCTCCCGCTATATCTTCGGAGGTTAAAACCCTCTAAAACAGACTTTTTCAGAGATAAAAATACATCTTAAGGTAAAAACTTTTATAACCATCAAATCTTCCAATTTCTTCACTTTACACCACGAGACAATCAAACCATTATAAATCATTCAATCTTCAATCTTCAGATTCGCCATTGGACTCGTCAGACAAAGAGTTAATAATAGGCAATGCTTCAGCTGGATCATGGAAAATAAGAATTCCAGAATTTTTATTACTGATCCTTAATTTCGTTAGATACTGTAGTAATGGAAAAAGCTTCTTTTGAAAAGCTAGTTTCATGGAAGGACCAAAATCCGCGCGTTGTTACACAATTTCACGTGGTAAATCAAAAAAAAACAAACTTGTTTTCTGAGCCTTGAAATGAAAATACTTTTTTTCTTGCAAGCTTAATAATGCGTTCCTTGTCTCTAAACCTGAGAAAACGCACCACAATATGCCTGTTTTTACCTTCATCCAGGGATTTTAAAGCAATATCCGGGAGTTGCGAAAAAACTTCCGGAAATAAAGACTGAAACATTTTAGCAAAATAGTCCAGTGTGTCGGCAGATTTTTTCTTTTAACCCAACAATTTGAATATTATTCCGACGTGATGGAGCTTCCAAATCCACGATTCCTTTTTGAGCCTTTTCCAAACGAGGAGAGTTCAGCCGCTTTTCGATTGACTTCTTTAAGATCGACGCTCAAAGAGTCAATCTTTTCTTCAAATTTCCCTTTTAGTTGAGTTATTTCAATGCAGATACTGCTGATTCGAGATTCTAATCTCTTAACCCAAGGGGGTTCTTCCGCGTACTCGTCGGTCTTCTTAGATCTTCTGTTAGGCGGGTCCGGAGTTGGTCTGGTGTTCCTCGAAGTAGCCAAAACTATTGGTGTGCAAATTCGACTGAATAAAGTTGAAATTTCAAAGATTCAATCCGAAAAGGGAGAGATTAAAGGCGGACAGTGAGCAACAGGGTCTTACATGTCCGAAAGCGGGAGGCGGAGTCTACTACAATGATCAATCTGTGGTAGATCCCTTCCCCTAAGAACCTCCTCCGGTTCCGGGGCCTGGCTGCCGAACTGTCCGTTGGATCACCGGTAAGTAGCAAATTCTCTGCTTCTCTCTCCAGTCTCTGTCACCCTGGATGTTGAAACAGCCTCTCAGGAGCTTGAGGTGTCTAAGGATCGGAAGCGGATCAGATTGTCCGAATACGAGCCGGTACACAGATCGACCTGGAGTCTGTTCGGTTTTCTGAATGACCGGAAGAAGTTCACTGCTCAGCCTTGTGTGCTGGGATCGGAGGGATTCACATCGGGGAGACATTACTGGGAGGTGGATGTGGCGAAGAGTCAGAGATGGGGGCTGGGTGTCGCCGCAGAGTCTGTGGAGAGGAAGAAAGAAATCAAACTAAAACCGAAGTTTGGCGTCTGGACCATTGGGCGAAGTGCTGTCAGTTTTTATGCATTCACCTCCCCTGTGTCCCGTCTCCCTGCCGATCCCATCCCCGGGAGGGTGGGAGTTTATCTCAGTTACGAGTCCGGGACAGTTTCATTTTACAACGCGGAGACCAAGTCCCATCTCCACACCTCCGCTGGGAATAAATTCACGGAGAAACTTTATCCTTTCTTCTGGACTTGGAATGAAAACGAGTGGCTGAGAATCTGCTGCCATTACGATTAGGATCGGGAAAACGGCGTGGTCCTGGGACTGGCGTGAGGAGCGCAGCTCATTGGCTCTGGGACGGAAGCTGCGCTGAACAGGCTCCATGGAATCGCCAAAGACTGTACTGTGAGTCTGAAAAGGGTCCGAAGATGACTGGAAGAATTGGATCAGCCATGATCGAACGACTTCATTTATGCCGTAACTCTGCTGATTTTAACGTGTTATCTGCATCCTTCGCACTTGGAAATAATCGCCACGTCCGCGAATTCCGCAATAGCTGCGTGCAGAGAGTCCCGTGATCCCCGACTCATCGAACCATAGAAAATTACAGCACAGAAGCTCGTCTTTTGGCCCTTCTTGGGTGTGCTGAACCATTTTTCTGCCTAGTCCCACTGACCTGCACCTGGACCATATCCCTCCATACCCCTCTCATCCATGTACCTGTCCAAGTTTTCCTTAAATGTTAAAAGTGAGCCCACATTTACCACTTCATCTGGCAGCTCATTCCACACTCCCAACACTCTCTGTGTGTGAAGAAGCCCCCCCCCCCCCCAATGTTCCCTTTAAACTTTTCCCCTTCACCCTTCACCTCTGTTTTTTTTTCTCCCCTAGCCTCAGTGGAAAAAGCCTTCACTCTATCTGTACCCATCATAATTTTATATACCTATATCAAGTCTCCCCTCATTCTTCTATGCTCCAGGGAATAAAGTCCTAACCTATTCAACCTTTCTCGGTAACTCAGTTTCTCAAGTCCCGGCAACATCCTTGTAAACCTTCTCTGCACTCTTTCAACCTTATTAATATCCTTCCCGTAACTCCGTGACCAAAACTGCACACAATACTCCAAATTCGGCCTCACCAATGCCTTATACAACCTCACCATAACATTCCAACTCTTATACTCAATACGTTGATTGATAAAGGCCAATGTACAAAAAGCTCTCTTTACTACCCTATCTACCTGCGACACCACTTCAAGGGAATTTTGTATCTGTATTCCTAGATCCCTCTGTTCTACTGCACTCCTCAGTGCCCTACCATTTACCTTGTATGTTCTGCCTTGGTTTATCCTTCCAAAGTGCAATACCTCACACTTGTTTGCATTAAACTCCATCTGCCATGTGCAAAACCCAGTAGAGAATATGCAAATAAAAACAAATTAACACAATAATATTAAGTAACTAAGCTATAACTCTAGAGATCATGAGATAAAGAGACCCTGAAAGTGAGTCCATAGATACTGGGAACATTTCAGTGACGGGGTAGTTCAAAAGCCTGATGGCTGAGGGTTAGTTAGATATTGAGGGGGACGGCAGGAATAGTGCCTATGACAGTGAGAACATGTTGGAACTGGAGAGCAAAGGGCGAGGAAATATGCTACTCCTGTCAGAGGACAACATCAGCACTGGTATTGATGTATCCAGAATATGATTTGAGACCTGGGACCATTCATCGCGAGCTTGATCCAATCTCTGGCCGTCCCGGTGGTGCATCTCTGTAGCCAGTTCCAGATGAAAATATACTTTGTTCAAAGGAACAGGCTTGTCACTGCAAATTGAGAATAATGCTAATTACTTGCATCATTCACAGCAGGAAGCAGGGGTACCGTACAGTGAGTATAGGACTGTTGGTCAGGTCTGGCACTGCTTGGAGTAGGGTGTAAAACAGATGGGCAGGGGGCTATCACTGTGCAGGCATCATTGGGCACAAGTCTGTCTCCCTATAAGAGTAGGGTACATTACATGTAACCTTCGTGCTGTCAGAGGTGTGTGGGTCACGATAGAGTGAACAGGCAGAAAGAGGTACACGAACTCCAAAAACTGCATCCTTGAACATAACTGAGATGCTTGGCTTTTTTTACGTGCAGTTATGCTGCCTGAAAAGGTTGCAGATCAAATTTGAATGGTTGCAGTACCTCTAGGTAGCATATGGAAACACATAAGTATTGCGATAATAAATTTTATCTTGAGCTTTGAACCTTGACTTCTCTGCCTTTGAAGACTTTCACATCATCAGCATCTTCATTTACAATATTAGACCATCAGAAATGGGAAAAGCAATTTTCCATTGGAGCTATATTAGTCATTTACTGTTCATAAGTGCCAATAAAACACTGATTTAGACAGTCTTTTCAAAGCTCTAAGGCACTCGTGAGACCACACTTGGAGTATTGTGTGCAGTTTTGGGCTCCTTGTTTTAGAAAGGATATACTGACCTTGGAGAGGGTCCAGAAAATATTCACGAGAATGATTCCAGAAATGAAAGGGTTACCGTATGAGGAATGTCTGGCAGGTCTTGGGCTGTATTCCCTGGAGTTCAGGGGAATAAGGGGGGGTTCGTATAGAAACATTCCAAATGTTAAAGGGCCTGAACAGATTAGATATGGCAAAGTTATTTCCCATGGTAGGGGAATCTAGGACAAGAGGGCACAACTTCAGGATTGAAGGACATCCTTTTAGAACTGAGATGCAGAGAAATTACTTTAATCAGAGTGTGGTAAATCTGTGGAAGTTGTTGCGGTGTAGAGGCCAAATCATTAGGTGTATTTAAGGCAGAGATAGATAGGTTCTTGATTATAACCATATAACAATTACAGCACGGAAACAGGCCATCTCGGCCCTTCTAGTCTGTGACGAAAGCTTACTCTCACCTAGTCCCACTGACCTGCACTCAGCCCATAACCCTCCATTCCTTTCCTGTCTATATACCTATCCAATTTCTTTTAAAAGACAATATTAAACCTGCCTCTACTGTTTCCACTGGAAGCTCATTCCACACAGCTACCACACTCTGAGTAAAGAAATTCCCCCTCATCTTACCCCTAAACTTTTGCCCCTTCTCCAATCTCAACTCATATCCTCTTGTTTGAATCTCCCGTACTCTCAATGGAAAAAGCCTATCCAAATCAACTCTATCTATCCCCCTCATAATTTTAAATACCTCTATCAAGTCCCCCCTCAGCCTTCTACGCTCCAAAGAATAAAGACCTAACTTGTTCAAACTTTCTCTGTGATTTAGGTGCTGAAACCAAGGTAACAATCTAGTAAACCTCCTCTGCACTCTCTCTATTTTGTTGACATCTTTCCTATAATTCAGTGACCAGAACTGTACACAATACTCCAATTTGGCCTCACCATTGCCTTTTACAATTTTAACATTACATCCCAGCTCTTATACTCAATGCTCTGATTTATAAAGGTCGGCATACCAAAGGCTTTCTTCACCACCCTATCCACAAGAGATTCCACATTCAGGGAACTATACACCATTAGGCAGGGTATGGAGTGAAAGCAGGGGAGTGGGGATGACTGTAAGAATTGGATCAGCCCATGACTGAATGGCGGAGCAGACTTGATGGGCTGAATGGCCTACTTCTGCCCCTTTATCTTATGCTCTTATTGTGCATACATTTATCTAAATGTCCTTTAAGTGGTGTAGTTACCTTCCGCTGACACCTCCTGAGGCAGCTCGTTCGATACACCCACCACCTTCTCTGCATAAACATTGCCCTCAGGGCCCCTTTCATTTTTTCCCCTCTTTCCTCACTTCCACAAACTTACTAACCACTCACCTACACTCTCATCAAATTCATTAACATGAATAACAAACAGAATGGAGGCAGCAACAATGCCCGTGGTTCAGCGCTGGTCACGGACATCCAGTGTGAAAAACAACCCTCCACTACCACCCTCTGCCTCCAATCACAAACCAATTTTGTATCAGCTCACCCAGGACCTTATGCCACAGGGGCTGTTCCTGTGTGGCAAAGTTTGATAATTTAATATTCAAATTATCTCAGCAAAGCCCCAGCAACTTCTTCCTTGGCTTCCCCACAAGGTCTGAGGACGGACTTGATCAGCCCCTGGAGTTCATCCAGCTTTATGTGTTTAAGGCTTCCAGCATCACCTCTTGTTTGTCGTGTTTCAGGACAATACTATTTGTTCTTTTCCCAAAATTCACCAGCTTCCATTCCAGTAAACACAGATGAGGGGAACCAGACCTCACTCATCCCTCTTTGCTCCACACACAGACAGTGAGAGGATCTCTTCTCTCACTATTTCTCTTCAGATCAATGGACAGACTGAACTGAGGGAGGATAGAAAGGGCCGGGGGTAAGAGTTGTGGAACAGGAGGGTGTTCCTAAGTAAACAGACATCTTGTGAGTGAGGATCCTGAAGAGAGTTTGGAGGGGTTCGGGATCAGCATGTCCCTGTTGGAGTGAAGGTCAACACTGATGAGATGAGGGAACCCTGGCTGACGAGGGTCATTCAGACTCCGATCAGGAAAATGATGGAGTTGTTTGTCAGGTGAAAGTAACTGGGATGAAGCGATTCCCTTGTGAAAATGAAGGAATGTAGGAGTACATTGAAGAGGGGAATCTGGAGAGCAAAAAGACAACAGATTATTTAGCAGATTCTGTGAATCTGTTGGAAGAAAAAGTGTAATTAGTGATGCGTCCCTTGACGGATCAGTTTGAAGCTGGGGGTTTCAGTGAGGAGAATAGTAATGTCCTGAAACATAACACCCTGTTTCAACTTTGACCCACTCACTTCAAAACTTTATCCTCTACTAGTGTCCTCAGAGATATTACACTGCTGGGCCTGTCTCAAAGTTAGAAGAATAAGAGGTGGTGTGAGTGAGACAGACACAGTCTCTCAGGGTATTGACAGAGCAGAGGCAGGAATGATGTTTCATCTGGCTCACCCAGAACACAGTGAATCTTTGGAATTCTCTCCACAAGGTTTCTCGATTTCTGGGGCTCCATGATCATGGGGATGGCACAGGAAAGTGGCTCTGAGTTTAAAGGTCAGATGTTCTGATTGAAAGACAGGACAGACACAAAGGGCCAAAAAGCCACATCTGCTGCTATTTCTTAATACACACATCTACATTTGCGCCATTTACTATTTTGGCCTTCGGTCTGTTGGATTACACAGGGGAACCAATGCACTCTGTACCCCATGTTTGCTGTATTCAGTCCAAAGTTCAAAGTAAATTTATTATCAAACTACATATGTCACCATATACAACCCTGAGATTCATTTTCTTGTGGGCATACTCAATAAATCCAACAATCATAATAGAATCAATGACGGATTGCACAGACAGGGCAGACAACCAGTGTGCAAAAGACAACAAACTGCAAATACAAGGAGAAAGAAAAACAAGAAATGGTAATAAATAAATTAATGAATAAGCAATATATATCAAGAACATGAGATGAGGTGTACTTGAAAGTGAGTCCATAGGTTGTGGGAACAGTTCAGTGATGGGGCGAGTGAATTTGAAGTTATCTGAACTGGATCATGTGGGTCCTGATGGCCCCAGTGGGAAGAGAGCATGGGCCGGGTGGTGGGGGTGTGCAGCTTTCCTGCAACAATGGTCTGTGTAGATGTGCTCAGTGCTGGGGTGTTGGTGATTCCAGACCAGACTGTGATGCAGCCAGTCAATATGCTCTCCACCACTCACCTATATAAGTTTGTCAAGGTTTCAGATGTTGTGCTGAATCTTGGCAAACCCCGGAGGAAGCAGAAACGCTGTCTGCTTTCTTCGTAATTGTACTGAATAGTGCTGGGCCCCGGTCAGTTCCTCTGAAATGACAACACCGAGGAATTTAAAGTGGCCGACCCTCTCCACCTCTGATCCTCCAGTGTGGACTGGCTCATGGAGCTCTAGTTTCCTCTTCCCGAAGTCAATCATCAGCTCCTCAGTCTTGCTGACATCAGGAGGTTGTTGTTCTGGTGCCTCTCAGCCAGATTTTCAGTCTCCTCCGATACGCTGATTTATCACCACCTTTGACTGGCCTGAGAGAGAGGTGTCACCAGCAAACGTAACCCTGGCATTGGGGCTGTGCTCAGCCACACGGTCAGGAGTGTAAATCGAGTTGAGCAGGGTCCGGGAACACAGTCTTGTGGTGCATCTGTGCTGATGGAGAAAGTGGAGGAGATGTTGCCAATCTGACCTGACAAGTGCGGAAATTGAGGAATCATTTGCATAAGAAGTTATTGAGGCCAAAATCTTGAAGCTCAGTGATTAGTTTTGAGAGGATGACAGTATTGAATGCTGAGCTGGCCTTGATAAAGAGCTTCCTGATGTGTCCAGGTGTGGCCTGTATCTGGCCACAACCCGCCATTCCCTGTCTGTTCATGTGTCTGTTTGAATGCCACTGAAATGTTGTTGTTGTATCTGCTTCCACCACCTCCCAACAGCATAGGCACCTACATCGAACATTCTCTGTGTAAATAAAAACTTGCCTCATCAATCTGCTTTAAACCTTCTCCTCTCACCTTATATTTACTCCCTGTACTATCTGACTTTCACACGCTGAGGATAAAGAGACTCTGACTGTCTGTAATGCCTGTGTCAGCTGTTACTGACTTTTCCCTCGACAGCTGCTGAGTCACCGTGTTGCCAGACTTCTGTACCTTGTGTAACGCCCTGGGTCACGTTTTTCCTGTTCTGCGGTAGGTATTTCATTCAGCAGCTCTGTGAGATCCGTCTGTTCTGCTCTCAGCCTGTTCGGCTCATTGTTCAAGATAAGGGATGATGAGGAATGTGTGTCATCCAGTCAGGATGGTGGAACTAGGGGAGGTTTCTCTGGTGAGGGACACTGAAGTGGGGCTTCTGTTCGGCGGTAGATGAAGAGAAGACGCTGGAGAGAACAGGTCGTGAGATTCGATCCGGTTCGGGACCGTGATCCGCTGGTCCAGTGCCGGGACCGATTGAGGATCGGTGAATATGGTGAAACGTTGAGTTCCAACTTGTGAACATTTAACAGTTTAATTAAAATGGGTATAAAGAAAATGGTATTTAAGATTCATTGAGCAAACATGAGGGAATCTGCAGATGCTGGAAATTCAAACAACACACACAAAATGCTGGTGGAACACAGCAGGACAGGCAGCATCTATAGGAGAATTGCTGTCAACATTTCGGGCTGAGACCCTGACGAAGTTAGTCCTGACAAAACGGCAACAGTGCTTCTCCTGTAGATGCTGCTTGGCCTGCTGTGTTCCACCAGCATTTTGTGTGTGTTGTTTTAAGATTTGTGTTGTTTTCTGCTTCAATTCAAGTCACTTTTTATTGTCATTTCAACCATAACCGCAGGTACAGTACACAGTAAAAATGAGACAATGTTTTCAGGACCATGGTGCTGCATGAAACAATACAAAAACTACACTGAACTACGTAAAACAACACAAAAACTACACTAGACTACAGACCTACCCAGGACTGCGTAAAGTGCACAAGACAGTGCAAGCATTACAATAAATCATAAACAAGACAATAGGCACAGAAGAGGGCAGTAAGTTGGTGTCAGTCCAGGCTCTTATATCTTTTTAAATCGGCATGTTGCTTGCCAAAGTGGGCCGTAAGGTCGGTCATAACAAATCGAGCATTCGCACAATAAAGCAGAAAGAAGCTGAAATTTTTCGTTCTGCATATTATTTAGCTCAGAATGACAGACCATACTCTGATCACTTTGGCTTATTGGAGCTTCAGTAAAAAGTGGCATTGACATTGGAATGGGACTGCATTCCCACATTGGTGTTACAGAGATAATTAATCGCAGAGCCATTAATATGAAAAAGAAAATTTGCAAGCATATCAAACAAATAAATGACTAATTTTCTGTTCTCTTTGATGAATCAAGAAGTCTGAGCATTGAGACTGTGCTAATAATTCATTTGAAATGTGAAAGTGATAAGGAAAGTGATCCCCATTTTCTGTTTTTAGATCTCATTGATCTGCCTGATCAGAACGTTGAAACCATTGAACTGTCTCAATAACCATGGGTTTGATGACTCTTACTAGAAACAGAACCTTGTAGCATTTGCTAGTGATGGGGTGAGTTTAATGCTTGGTGTCAAATCTAGTGTTGCTACAATTCTCAAGGAACATTACCCTAATGTGATAATTTGGCCCTGTCTTAATCACAGATTAGAACTTGCAGTAGGCGATTCTGTGAGGGAAGTTCATGGAATAAATCATTTCCAATCATTTAATGGACAAATTGTACTCTGTTTACAGTAGATCACCTCTAAATCAAAAGGAACTGTCTGAATCTGTCTCTCAAGTAGAACAACACATTCGCAAAATAGTCTGTGGTCTGAAAAAGCAATGAAGGATTAAACGAGATCTGGGAGTGACAGAAAATCCTGTGAAGGTCTGTTCAACAGACCCTCTTCAGAACAGTTTCTATTGGACTGAGCTCTAAAGTATGACTCCTTGCACGAACTTGGTTTACTGTCAGAGTGTTCACAGAAACACACTACTACGATTGTTTATGCAGGCAAACTGATCCAATGGAGCATAAGATCACTGCATGGACTGAAAGAGCAACCTGGTACAAAAACTCTAGAAGCTCAAGAGGCAGTTGGACAGGGGAAGTTTGGAGAAATTAACTTAACAAGCAACAACAAAATTGTCTCCATTATTTATCTACAGTTTCTTACTCATCTTGTAAACAATTTGCAGCACCGTATGTTCACGGCAACATCCTTGAAAGGTTCTCAAACTTCTAAACCTCAAAGTATGTAGAAATCCCTGCTAAGGTCACTGGACCTGACTAATCTGCAGAAACAAAATCAGAATTGGGTTTATTATCTCTGTTATATATGATGCGAAATGTGTTGCTTTGAGCAGCAGTGCAGTGCAGAGACATAACATCACTATGAATTATAAAATAAATAGTGCAAGTGAAGGAATAATGGGGGAATCAGTGGGAATCTGTGTGTCATCCCCGGCACAAAGAAGATGGTTGTGGTGTTTGGAGCCGAACATCTCAGCCTCAGGACATCTCTGCAGGAACTCCTCAGGACAGAGTCCTCGGCCCAAACACCCTCAGCTGCTTCCTCAACGACCTTCTGTCCATCGTAAGGTCAGAGGTCGGGATGGTCACTGATGACGACACAATGTTCAGCAGCATCTGCCACCCCTCAGGTAATGAAGCAGCCCACAACACAAACGCAGCAGGACCTGGACAATATCCAGGCCTGGGCTGATAGGTGGCAAGTGACAATCACACCACACAGTGTCAGGCAGTGATGTCTGAGGAAGGGATCCCACATTGGTTCTACAGAGATAATTAATTGCAGAGCCATTAATATGAAAAAGAACCTTGGACGGAGGTCATTGAGGAAGCAGCTGAGGGTGTTTGGGCCGAGGACTCTGTCCTGAGGAGTTCCTGCAGAGATGTCCTGTGGCTGAGATGATCAGCTCCAAACACCACAGCCATCTTCTTTGTGCCGGAGATGACACAGAGATTCCCACTGATTCCCCCATTATTCCTTCACTTGCACAATTTACAAGGTTTTGATCAGCTATTTACTTAGTTGCATATTTTGGTCTAATGTCTTCACTCTCTGATTCCCAGGGTCGGGTTAAATCTTCCTTAGACTCTCTCACTAAAAAGAAATCAGACTTCGAGGAAATGGAGCAACAACAGAAAGAGAAGATTTCTGGAGTTCGGGTGAGGATTCCTCTGCAGAATTTACAAATTCACTGTGTAGTTTTGTTCTGTTTAATGCAGAATAGCAGAGTATCGCAGCTCCAGTAACTTGGGAGAGATCCTGAACCCTGGAGCTGTCTGCGTGGAGTTTGCATGTTCTCCCCGTAACCAGTACCTTCCTTTAGCCGCAATTAACCTTGTGACGTTGGGTGGTCTGTGAATCAGGACGGAGTTAGTGGGTCAGAGACGGAGTATTTGTTTCAGGGAGACGTGGGGGAATGTGATGGAGGGGATTGTTCTGAGAACCAGCATAGACTTTAATGGGCTGAATGGTTACCTTCCATGTCAGAAGGAAATACAAAAAACAGCCTCAAATAGTAAACTAGCCTCTCCTTTCATTGACAGGAACAGTCACACAGCCTTCAGTCCCACATCACATCCCATTTTGCTGAAGTGCGCCGGATTCTCACTGAGAAAGAGCAGCGTGCACTCCGAGATCTCAGGGAAGAAGAGGAAAGGATTCTGAATCCAATGGAAAAAAATCATCGAGAGATTCAAGAGAATTTAAATTCTATCCAGGAGGAAATCTTAAAGTTACAGGAACGAATGGATCAACAAGAAAATATCACATTCCTCATGGTGAGAGATTTCAATTTGGTTCTGTAAAAGTGCCCAGTCACAACATGATGTATTCGATCTCAAATACTGTTGTTGGAAACTGATTTCCACCATGTGGACATCCTGACTATTCAGAATTGTCATTCTCCCAAACCAGCCTCCCACAACATCTGTACATCACAGGACAGTCTGCAACCTTCTCGGGAATGCGTTACTCTGATCAGAGCACTGAGCTGGTGGTCGTTTCTGTTATTCCCACGTGTAATATCCCCTGAGACTCAGAGTAACAAACAGTTACAGTCACAGGTTGTGAATGTGTTTCTGATATTCTAGTCACCACATTCCTTGTGGGATTTATTCACAACCAAATGATGTCTTATCTTTGACTTTGGGTCTCACACAAGCAGAAATGTTTTCTCCACTCCCACCCCATCAAATCCATTCGGAATGTTAAATACCTTCATCTGATCCTGTTACGTACCTGTGGGTATCATATACCTGTCACGTGACCATGATGTAATTGAGGCTGTGCTGGACATGAGATAATGGTCTTGTGATGGTGGAGTGACATCATTTTCCCACCAGTGAGAGGTCATGTGATAGTTTTTCTTCATTGGGTATAAAAGGAGAGCCCCTCCCTATGTTGGGGGGTGGCAGTCTGGTTGAATTCGCCAGACACTCCTGTTTCGCTGCGTATTCTATGTTATGACGCAGTTTTACTTGAAAGTGGAGTTTTACTTTCTACCTGAAGTCAAAGGTTATTGCCAGCAGTTTTGCTACAATACTGCCAGTTAAAATCTAGTCGGAGAGTGAAATTTGTCGAAGTTCGGGAAGCTGAAAGATCCAGGAAAGTTGATGTCGGCTGTGAAGCAGGTTCAATCTTTATTTAATCTTCGCATGATGAATTAGTAACCTGTGTCCATGTTAACTCCTGCTTTGCAAACAACAGCAGAGAGTTGGATGCAGAGTTTCGCCAAGTAAAGGTCGGTGTCTTTAAACCGCTTTATTGTCTTCAATCGTAAATCCCTCGGCAAAGCATACTTCGGCTGGGATCAGCAGTAACGGCGTGAAAGAGGATTTAATTACTTCAAGGAAAGTCTCTCCTTTGATTGTGTAAATCTTTTTGGACCTTTTGCAATACTACTTTAAAGAATGGAGTTCGCATTTCTCGCTTTAAGAACTGTTGGAGCTGATGTATCACTGCTGACTTTGTCGTGGTTTTTCGTGCCTCACAAATGACCAAGAAACGCAGAAGATTCTTCAAGAAGGGTTAAACTTTAATTTGCAAATCAAAGCTGAGACAGTCATTGAGCTAGTCGCTGATTGCCCCCCGACCCCCGGACACAGCATTTTTTATAGCAATCTCCTGGTCTAGTTGCATTAGCATATGTAATTGATCTATAGTTGCGTATTACACGTACCTCACGTACATCATGTCCCTATTGTTTCTACCCATTGACTTAACCATGGTCCAATCCACATCTCTTTAGCTGCCTCTCATTAACATACCATTGTCTTCTACATTTTCAGGATTTCAGTCTCCTACCAAATTGGGTACATGCTTAGCAAATAATAGTCCTAGGATTATGTGACTTAATTATGTTCTAATCTATATCTCTTAGCTACGTCTCATTAACACACCATTGTCTTTTACATTTTTAGGGTACATGCATAACAAATAGCAAACTCAGAACTGACCAATGTTCTAATCTACATCTTTAAGATTTTATTCTCCTACTTTCAAAACTGACTTCATAGTTTTGGTTACACAGCGGAATTTATACTTGTATACTCCAACATATGCCCCCTTTGAGACCCTCTGGTCTCACACAGAGAAAGAAGTCCAAGAGTCCGCGCACAAAATCCCCAATAAACTCAAGCACTTATTCCCAAATCTCGGGTTAAACTATAATTTTCTGCACCAAGACCTCAAAGTATTCTCTCCCTGTTACCCTGGGCTGCTGAGCCAAAAACCTGTCCCTCTGTACCTGAGACAGGGAAAAAGACTCATAAGCCCTTACAATCTCCTCCCACACTGTCGTTTTGCTCTTGTTCATCCTGTAGGTGTTGTAGGCTGTAACGATACATTTTCGGTGTTTCTTTCTCCACTGAGCTTGCTTCAGTAATTGCCAAGAGCATTGGAAACTGTTTGGTTGCAGCACGCACTA
This sequence comes from Hypanus sabinus, assembly GCF_030144855.1. Taxonomy (NCBI): domain Eukaryota; kingdom Metazoa; phylum Chordata; class Chondrichthyes; order Myliobatiformes; family Dasyatidae; genus Hypanus; species Hypanus sabinus. The sequence goes on along the minus strand of NC_082710.1, from coordinate 180,842,627 downwards.
CAAGAGACTTGAGACAAGGAAGAAAACAGCACAGCACAAGCGCATAGTTCAACAATATAATACTGACAGTTATTGCTATTTTAGTCAGCCATGCTCCCCTTCCTCCGAGTCTACTTTCTAACCAATCAAAGAACTGATGTCCGAACCCTGCGTTCTGTTTGACCTCCATCCGCAGATTTTTTAATTTTTTCATTGCTCTGGTGAAAGACCCTTCTGGGCTAGTATTATTCGGTATGAAAGTGCAGCATTGTTCTCCAAACATTACACACATACACCCCCTTTTTTCTGCCAAAAGCCAATCCAGTACCTGTCTGTTTTGCCACACCACCCTGCTAGTTGCATCTAGCTGTTGCCCTAAGGCCTCCAGTGCATCATTGGTGTAGTTGATGAACCTCTGTTGATTGTAGTATATATAGTTCATCCATTCAACATTTTTGCTTACCCCTATCACAGATATGATAGCTTCCCAGCTTGCAGCAATCTCATTTCGTGCCATGAATTCATTAGGTATACCTCTCGGCTGCCCTATACTGTCAATCCGGATTGTCGGATCCGGGTCATATTTTCTCTTCTGCCATAGCAGAGTCCGCTGCTCAGGGAAGTTAGCATTGGACTGTACTTCAGGGGACATTATAACTTCCTGAAGCAGCATGACATGCGTACAAGTTCCTGCCCACCTGAGGGGGAGCGTAGATCCCAGACCTCCTTCCTGTCCACACAGCCACCAAGTGTCTGCTAATGGGATAGTCTGAGAGTCCATTGCACCCTCAGGAGGAGGGGAACCCGTCAAGTGTCTTTTACCTGGGGTTATATCCCATGTCTGAGTGCAGTTGCCTCGGAAATGGCCAACCGGGTGAGTGCCCACCCGCATGAAACATTCATAACTCAGATGGTCCTGCATTATAAGCTGTTGCAGTATAGGTGTCTGGCTTCGTTTATTTATAGCCCAGGGTCTGCTATAATTACAGTGATAGGCAAGCTTGTTTTGGTCGAACTGCGAGGACGCCTGATATAACATACACCAATATGGGCACATTGGTGCATTGTTCAGACAGTTTCGATAACAAGGATCCGTGTTAACACAAATCCTCCTGTGACAAGCCCTAACTGGAACTGAACATCATTGCTCACATTGTTCCCTGTTCTCTCTTTGCCATCGCGTGCAAGTGGAGGAGTTATAAGGCATGTGAACTACATGCTGAGTGGGGCTTTCCCTTGAGCACAGATAACAATTCTGTCTCTTCATCATTCCTGCCGTGTAAGTTGCCATTGATATCACTGATTAGTACGTGTCTTTAACCATGGCGGGGAGGTAAGTGTCGTGCACCTCTTACTTCTTTTCTGCAGGTTACCAGTCCCATTCCATATCTGTCCCACTAATGGTTCCCAAGTCTGCACCGGAGTATGTGGGTGCTCTGTCCCCCGGGGCACAATTGGTCGTTCCCAGCTCAACCCCATTATCTGAAGAAGCCCTACTATCCACCACCACATCCTGAGGGTCTTGAGGCCCGTCCTCAGAATCAAAAAATTCCCTTACTAATTGATCAAACTCCTGTGGTGCAGTGTCAGTTTCTTGTTGCCCCTGTCTGTCTCCTGCTAACTGCTCTTCCGCATCACTTACCTCGGACACTTCACCTGATTGCCCTTGCAGGACTGCCCTCGTGCTGGTACCAGGTGGAGCATCCTTCTACCTGAACTGCGGTGGATGATGCCTTAGTCACCGTAATGGGTCCCTCCCTTCTTGGATCATTCCACTTTCTCTGAAAAACTCGCAGGTAAACCTGGTCTCCTGGTTTAATCGATCCTTCCCCTTGTACTGTCTACGGCTTTTACTGTTTTTCCTGAGCATAAATAGACCTATGTATCATAGTTAGCTGCTGCATGTATTGATTCAATTCTATTTCCAATTGTTCCAAACTAGGTCCCTTATACAGCCCTCTCCACTGGGGCACTGGCATGGGCCTCCCAGTGAGCATCTCATGCGGTGTCAGGCATGTTATTCGATTAGTTTGCATGCGGTAACTCATCAATGCTAACGGTAAAGCATCGACCCAATTAAGTTTAGTGTCTGCACAAATTTTGTTTAGTTTGGCTTTCAGGGTTCCATTAATTCTCTCTACCATGCCCTGCGACTGAGGGTGGTATACACATCCAAATCTTTGCTTTATCCTCAGCGCCTGTAGTACCAGTTTGACCACTTTCTGGATAAAAGCTGAACCATCGTCTGAGCTAACTTCTGTAGGTATTCCAAACCTTGGGATCACTTCATTTGTCAGAAATTTTACCACTGTCTTTGCCCCTTGATCTTTTGAAGGTACCACCTCCACCCATCTGCTAAATCGATCAATTACTACCAGCATGTATCTTTTCCCTCTCACTGTCTTTATCATGTCTACGTAATCGATCACTAGACGTTTAAATGGTCCTCCAGGTACAGGAATATGACCTACTGTGGTTGTAATTCCCTTCCGAACATTATTTTGTGCGCATACCTTGCACTGTGACAAGACAAAGTCCACTGAAGCCTGTAAATAAGGTGACCAAAAACCATCCTTCTTTATTTTCCTTATCACTTCCCCCCCTTGCACAATGGTCCATCCCATGCGCTTCTGAAATCAGAATCATCAGTAGAGGGGTGGGTGCTACCAACAAACCGTCTTCCGTGCTCCACAAGCCTTCCGGGTTCTGCTTGGCGCACCTTTTTCTCCACATTGTCTGTTCTGCCAAAGTTGCCTTACCTTGTGTTTCAATTAGGTCCTCTACGTCAGGTTCTGGAGCTAGGCTTACCTGGGGGGCAATGACAGCTGACGTACATCCAGACGCTTTTCTGGCTGCCTCATCCGCAGCTTGATTTCCCTTTGTTATTACATCATTTCCCTTTTTATGTGCCTGGCTTTTTACTATAGCCAATGCTTTAGGTTTCATTATGGCTTTTATTAAGTCTAGAATTTGCTGACAATGTTGTATGGGATCTCCATTACCTTTTTTAAAACCTCTCTGCTTCCATACTGCCCCGAACACATGGCATAATCCATGGGCATATGCCGAATCAGTATAGATGTCTACTTTCTCACCTTCCATCATTTCACACGCAGCTGTCAGGGCTTTGATTTCTGCTAGTTGGGCGGAACACGGTTGGGGACAGGGCTCCATCCTAATAATCTTATAGTTCGACTGATCCTGCTGCACTATCGTGAACCCTGCGCGATTTCCATCATAGTCCCTATAACAAGAGCCATCTATGAGCAGAACTTTTTTATCTATATCCTCTAGTGGTTCTGAACGTAAATCTGCTCTCAATTTGGCAAATGCCATCGTCTTCCTACACAATCATGGGGTTCTCCTTCATAGTCTAAAGGGACAAAATCGGCTATATTACTGGCAGTGCATCTCTGTATAATTATGTCAGGAAAAGTCAATAGCATCTGATACGCTGCTATCCTGGCTGGCGTCAGCACAAATTTCCCCCTTTCTAGCAATTCTGCTACTTCGTGGTGTGTGTACAGAGTCACAGGTTAGCCCAGGATTACAGATGATGCCTTTTCATATGCATAGTACAGCGCCGCCAATCCCTGATAACAGGGTGGGTACCCCTGAGCCACCTTATCTAGTCTCGTACTGTAGTATGCTATCGGCTGCTTTGCTTTTCCTGTGTCTGTCTCTTGTGTTAGAACCGCTGTGGCATAACCCTCCTGTTGGTTGGATACATACAAATGAAAAACCTTCTCGTAGTCAGGCAAAGCTAATGCTGGTGCTGATTGCAATTCCTGCTTATTAGTATTGAAAGCTGTCTCCGCCTCTCCATTCCACTGTAAGCCGTTCTTCAAATTTGTATGTCCTGCTTCTTTCATTATCTTTCTCAAAGGTGCCATAATCTCACCATATTCTCCTATCCAATCTGAGCTGTACCCTGCCATTCCCAGAAATGTCATCATCTGCCCTACAGTCTGGGGTTTGGGTGCCTTAGTTATTGCCTCAATCTGATCTGGTGCTATCGTCTTCACTCCCTTGGATATTACCCTGCCTAAGTATTCCACTTGCTGCGTGCAAAATTGCAGTTTCTTTTTGGATACTTTATGTCCTCTGCGCGCTAGCTTCTCTAACAGAGTTATAGTGTCCTGCTCACACTGTTCCTCACTGTGGGAGCAAATCAACAGGTCATCCACATACTGTAACAATGTACTTTCCAATGGCATGCCCTCTAGGTCTGCCTTCAATACCTGATTAAAAATGTGTGGTGAATGTTTAAATCCTTGCGGCATTCCGGTATAGGTATACTGAGCACCTCTGTAAGTAAAAGCAAACAAATACTGACACTGATCGGCTAGATGCGAGAGGAATGCTGAAGAAAGCCGAACACAAATCAATCACTGAAAAGTAACTTGCTTCTGGTGGAACATTAGTCAAAAGCGTGTGTGGGTTGGGGACTACCGCTGGCCAGTCCTCTACCACATCATTTACTGCTCGCAAATCATGCACCAATCTCCACTTAGATTTATCTGCTTTTAAGACCAGCAACAACGGGGTATTGCATGGACTGTTTGTTCTTTTAAGCACTCCTATTTCAAGCAACCCCTGCACTGTCGATGCTATTCCCTCTTCTGCTTCTGGTCTTGGAGGGTATTGTGGTCTCCGGGGTGGAATTGCTCCCCTTTTCAGCCTCATTTCCACCGGACTAGCTGTTTTTATTTTCCTTACATCAGTGTCATGCTGCAACCACAGAATAGACGGCAACTCATCTAACCTTTTATCTTTCTGCTGGCCTCTTTCCTTTCCCAGCAAGGGCATGTGTGGTTGGGGAGTTATTTTGACCTCTCTCACTGTCCCTACCATATCTACTCTTACCATTATTTTTATACAATTGTTGACTTCTGATATCCACACCGCTGGCGTGATTTTCCTCCACACTATTCCGGTTTCAGCACTCTTAACTAAAAGTCCTAAGTCTTTAGACTGATATCCCTTGTTTACCAACAACGTTACGTGGGGCGCAGACTCCGGTATGCTGTACCATTTTTCTAAAAAGGTGTTCCACTTAACTTGTAAAGCTGCCCCTTGCTTTCCAATTATCACAGCCTCCCTTTCCAGGTGCTGTTGGGTACATGCCTCCAGGTGCCATTGCTCCTCTAACTCCCTGTTCTGAGTCTCGTCAAAAATCACCGTACAATGTAGCTCAGATTTGGGCATTACAGCCCTGGGTAATATAGCCTGCAAGCCCTTTTTCCATTTTTCCCAGGTTTCCTGAATCTGATCTGCGATGTCTCCTATCCAAAAGACATTAGCCTTCTTGTCTTCTTGCACTATCAATTGAGCCCCTGCTCTTTCCACACTCAGCCCATTTCTGGTGCATTCTAATTTTAATTCCAGTTTCAATAAGGCATCTCTGCCTAACAAATTAATCGGAGTTCCTTTAAATACTAGCACCGGCAAAACAATTCCTTTATTTCCCATTCTCAACCGCACTGGAGCCGTGCACTGTGTCAAATGTGTTTTCCCCGAGAACCCTACCGTCTTAATAAACTTTCCTGACATGGGAAGGTGAAGGGCATACTGTGGCTGTACACAAGCGTACGTGGCTCCAGTATCTATCATCATTGGTGTCAGTTGCCCTTCTAACATAACCTGAATAATGCGTTCCTCATCTGCCTCCCTTGTTATCATTGGGTAATGTCCCTTCCCACTCGAGTTCTTGGGGCACCCCTAATACCTCGCATAGGGGTTCACAGGTCCGCTTAGGCCTGTGGGGACTGGTCCTTGGCTAAACTTTCTTCCCATCTTATAGGTTCCTGCTGGTCTGTGACAGGCCATAGTACAAACGGACAATCCCTTTTCATGTGACCTGGCTGATTACATTCCCAGCACAATCTCTCTACCTCTCTTTCCCACTGTTTCCTCACTGGTCCCCTCTGCCCATAGCTCCTCTGTCCCCCTCCTTGGGACTTCCAGTCCTGTCTGGGCTGTTTGAATTTAGTCTGTTCCTGATAGGGCATTTGTGGGAATGCTCCACCAAAGACGATTATTGGCATGGGGTTTTCCAGCCCTTGTCTTACAGTATGATCGGTTGCTCCATATAGCAGTGCTTTGTCCAGTTTGATGGCTGTACTAGAACTGGAGGTTGCTGGCAGCATATTTTTGTTTTTCTCTTTTTCCTTCTTTTTGAGTACTTCGATCTGCATTTGTATTAACTTTCTTTGCACCTCTTCCTGCTGCTCAGCCAACCTTCGTTTGTCTTTCCAGTATTTTTCAACCGCATGGACTACGTGTTCTCTAAATTCTTGTGGGGTCATTGACGTCAGCCCAACCATTTCCTCCAGTTTGGATTTTACTTGTGGAGGCATTGCATCCAAAATGCTATGTCGGAACATTGAGGTCATAAATAAGCTATCCTCCACCTCTCGTTCAGTCTCCAGTCTCCACCTTTTCAACTGGTTTTCTATGTAGGCTGCTGGGTTTTCAGTGTCTCCCAGTGGATCCCCTTTTAAGGCTTTGGGGTCCACTTTGGGTAGATAAAGCTTTCTGAGGGCCTGCCATACCCTCTGCCTCACTCTGTCAAACCCAGCTCCATCAGTTCTTGGGTCGTTCGAGTTTACTATGCCAGCCATTTCCATTAGTTCATTAAATTTGGAGGTTCTGATCAATCTTATCAACAGTGCCTTCAAATCTCCCATTGCCAATAATTGTCCCGCCGTTTCTTCTTCAAAGTCTCTAATCCATTTTTCCCTGCTCCTTCATGTAGATTGGGCAGAGTGTTTTTCAGCCCTTCTATGTCCTGGGATCCCAACGGATATACTGCACTTGTCCTGATCCTTTAACTAACAACGGCATCATTCTTCCTCCTTCTTCCCACCTGCTCTGGCTCTCCTCCTTGCCTGACTCCCCATCTGTCTCAGGGTATGTCTTTACTGCCTCCTACACAAATGTCTCCGGTGTCCTCTTCTTCCCTCGGTCTCCCTGTGGAGTCCTTTCTTTTTCTCTTGATTCAATAGTTGGTTGTCCCCTGGAGTATTTTTCGCATGTCTTCTGGCAATCCCCTCTCAGTAACTTATCTGGCTCTCTCTCTACTTCCGCAAGTCACTCCCCTACCGCCTCCTTCTCCTCCTCTAGGTTTCTGCCACCTACCTCTCCCCCACAAATTCTCATATCATCTCTCTTTCCACTTAACTCTTGCTCCTCCAATGAGTCAGCTTCTCTTTCTTCCTGTCCTGATGAGCCATTTCCTTTTCTAGTCTGTTTATTTCTACAGTATAACCGATACTCCTCATACTCCTTTACCTCTCTCAAGTATTTCATCCGTTCAATCCCTTCTTCCATTTCTCTCTGTACCTGTTCTTTCTTTATCCTTTCTGCCTGTATCTCCTTCCATATCGCCGCTTTTTCCTTCTCGTATCGTTTTTTGTTTCCTCATTATCCCAAACTTGGACTTCTCCCTGCATGTTTACTGTCCCCGTCAGCAGGGGGCTCTGCTTAGGGGTTCCTCCTCATTATAGGGAGGGGGTTTTTCTGTTTCTTTCGCATCCGGGTACGGAGCCGATGCCAGCTTCTAACCGTACCCTTCTCTCTCCTTAACAGGCTGTTTCTCCAGCACCTTAGTGTCTTCCTCGCTTGTAATCAATATTCTACCTGTTCTCCTCAGCCTTTACCCCTCCGTTCTGAAGAGTTTTAGCACTTCCATTTCTCGTTCTCTTTTTTGCTCTCTTTTCTTAGATTTATCTTTCGTTTGTAATTTTTAATTAGTCCCTCCATTTCTTCGCACAAACTTACAACAAACGTTCCTTCTCTTGGCTACTTTGTGACCAGGTTTTTGGTTCTTTTTTCCCATTTTTCTGAAGTTTTTGTGATCTCATTTCTAATTAACTGGAATTTTTTGCTCAGAATCTCTACTGCCGTTCCTTTACCTGTCATGTTATTCTCTCTTTTTAAAGTATTTCAGAGATTCACAGTTTGTTTACTGGATAATATTATTTACTCTAATTCTACACCTAGTCCTAGTCCAAAACCACGTGGACTTTTTCTTCCTATAACACCACGTGGACTTTTTCTTAGCTAAACTTACTGTAATTCTACGCCTCGTCTATTTTCCTTTCCCTGCCCGTTCAGCCCTTCATTTCATACGAAGTGGTACCCACAGGGATTTACCAACACCACGTGGACTTTTTCTTAACGTCTTATTAACTTATTTGTAGTTACCCTCACTGCAGTCTTCTTGATCAATCCTCTGAGTCTCCTCTGTTAACCCCGAATTCTGCCAGATTCTTTGGACCGGAGAGACCCTTCGGCAGTGGTTCCACACTACTGAGACTCAAAAACCTCCCCAAAACCAACAGAATTCTTAGTCCAAATTGTCGCAAAAAGCGCTTACCTTTTGTTTGGGTGCATCCTTAATTCTGTTAACCTTGTGGGGTCCCTGGAGGACTGGGAAGCGTCCTCAATCTGCCGTTTCCTTTCTGCGGGTCCTGCCGCGGTCGCCAATTTTGTCGTGGTTTTTCGTGCCTCACAAATGACCAAGAGACGCAGAAGATTCTTCAAGAAGGGTTAAACTTTAATTTGCAAATCAAAGCTGAGACAGTCATTGAGCTAGTCGCTGATTGCTCACCGATCTCTGGACACAGCATTTTTTATAGTATTTGTCCAGTTGTATTAGCATATGTAATCGATCTATAGTTGCGTATTACATGTACCTCACGTACATCATGTCCCTATTGTTTCTACCCATTGACTTAACCATGGTCCAATCCACATCTCTTTAGCTGCCTCTCATTAACATACCATTGTCTTCTACATTTTCAGGATTTCAGTCTCCTACCAAATTGGGTACATGCATAGCAAATAATAGTCCTGGGATTATGTGACTTAATTATGTTCTAATTATGCAGTTCCTAATCTCTTAGCTACTTCTCATTAACACACCATTGTCTTCTATATTTTTAGGATACATGCATAGCAAATAGCAAACTCAGAACTGACCAATGTTCTAATCTACATCTTTAAGATTTTATTCTCCTACTTTCAAAACTGACTTCATAGTTTTGGTTACACAGCAAAATTTATACTTTTATACTCCAATAACTTCTGGTTAAGTTAGTCGTTTGTTTACTTTTGGGTTTTTTAGCAGCGTTTAATAAATGTTTTATTTGTGTCATAAAAACCTGTGACATTGTTACTGGATTGTAACAATCCTCCTTAACTTCATATCCAGATAAAAATACACAACCTGTTCAGTCTCTCCTGCAAGTTCCATCCTCTCAGTTATGGTATAAATTTCATAAACACTCCTTGTACTTTCTCCCGTAGTTCCCCTCTTTCTCCATTCATTTCAGTGGGAAAGAGTTAAGTGGGAATTTTCGGCAGTTTTTAATAACTTGTCTCAGATTCCTGCTGTTCGGATGCTGATGGTCTTCTCAATTGAGATCTGTGTTTGATTTATTTCAGGAGGGAGCTCGTCAGAAGAGGAGGTAGTACGTGGTCTTTACTGCAACTCTGTATGGATTTGCAAAATAGTTCACATATCACTCATGATCAGTTTATATTTATAGGATTATATTTATAGGAAGTATAATATTTATAGGATTAGTAATGAAGAACAGACATTGTGAGTGTCAGATGGTGCCCTGCTGGTTGAAAAATTCTATCTCCTCTATTTGGTCGACACAGCATTGGGAGAACCGTTGGACAGCATTAAGCGAGGTAAAACATACAGTGAAGGGTTTCTATTTGAGCAATTCACTCATGTGTCACACATTGTCAACACACACTGGACATGTGAAGACACACTGTAACATACAAATAGTTCAATGTGTACACTTACCTTCATTGTGTACACACACTCACTGATATTTACCACAACCAACACACACGTACACAATGATACGTTGATATATTGATAATATCCAAATGCACCATTGGAGTTGGACACATTGTCAGAGACACAGACACATTTCCCTCTGTTTGTCCCATATCCTTCTAACCATTGCCTATTGTTGTACCTGTCTAAATTGATTTTAAGGACTGGACTTCCCTGGTATGACCGTCTAGCCCTTTTAACTGAAGGCTCAAACTGAGCCACTGTGTAGCAGCTCACCTGCGGTGAAATGTGAAGCAAATATATCTGCCAGAGTCTCTGCAAATTCATCCTCTGTCCTAATGAGGGGCTGTGGTGAGAGGGTTTGTGGGAAAGAAGACCCTTATCACACATATTCATCCCCCTTCACCTTCTGTTTCCATCTACACACACAGTTCACCACAGGCTTTCCATCCCTCCCCCATCTGGTCCTGGTTCCATCTGCCATTCATCTCTCCCCTAATGGTTCCCATTGGCATAAACAGGAAAAAGTCTGCAGATGCTGGAAATCCAAATCAACAAACAAAAAATGTTGGAGGAACTCAGCAGTTCAGGCAGCATCTATTGTAATGAATAAACATATGATGTTTTGGGCTGTGATCCTTCTTCAGGACTAAAATTGAACAGGGGAGATGCCGGAATAAAAATGTGGGAAGAGGGTAGAGAGGCTAGCTAGAAGGTGATAGGTGAAGCCAGTGGGATGGGAATGCTTAAGGGCTGGAGAGGAAGGAATCTGGTCGGAGGGGAGAGAGGATCATAAGAGAAAGGGAAGGAGGAGGGGACCCGGGGAGTAGTGATAGGGAGGTGAGAAGAGGTTAAAGACCAGAGTGGGGAATAGAAGGAGAGGGGAGGGGATGAGAAAAATTTTACCTGAAGAGGAAATCAATATTCATGCCATCAGGTCAGAGGCTACCCAGGCAGAATATAAGGTGTTCTCCTCCATCCTGAGGATGGCCTCATCTTGGCGCAAGAGGCGGCCATGGACCGATATTTTGGAATGGGAATTAAAATGTTTGGCCCCTGGGAAGTTCCCCTTTGGGCGGATAGAGTGGAACCTCCTTTACTGATCAGATTCCAGCACAGGTTGGCCCTTGTGCTCCTGTTTCTCACCCTCCCACAGCTGTCTCCCACCTTCCGATCTCCCAACCTTCCCCGCAACCCCGCTCCGACTAGCGATCAAAACTTTCACTGTGTTGGTCTCCACCTGTCATTCACTTCCCACTGTCCCCCATCTCCACAGTCCACACTCCCCACCCTTCCGCTACCTGGAGCATCGTGCCTGACATCTTTCACCAATCTTCAGTCCACAGTCACTTCAGACTCCTGTCTCATCACTCCCCTTCTCCTCTGCTCAATCTAACCCCTCATAACCCTATATATTTCTGTCAGATCACCTCCCAGTCCATTTACCTGCATTTGGCCCGTATCCTTCTCAACCTCCGATTCATCATTTCTCTATCCCTGGTCTCAATTCCTCTTCTGTGCCAGTTCCACAGGGCCCTCAACTCCCCCGTGTTACAGAAGATGATCGACCTCATTTTCTACCACATTACAGAAGCAAATGTGCTGCAGGTCCTAAAATGCAGAAAGGTCGATAAATCCCCAGGTCCTGATCAAGTGTGTCCCAGGACATTGTGAGAAGCTCAGGAGGAGAGTGTTGGGCCCATTTTGGAGATATGGGTGTCATCGATAGCGACGGGTGACAGGACAGGAAGACTAATGTTGAACACTTATTGAAGATCGACTGTAGGGAAAAGCCCTGGAAGTACAGACCGGTGAGCCTAACGTCAGAGGAGGGTACATTAATGGAGCAAATTCAGAGAGACTGCATCTACATTCATTTGGAAAGGCGAGGACTAAGCAGGGAGACCCAGCTTGGTTTTCTGTATGGACGGTATGGCAGCATAGTGGTTAGCACAACGATTTACAATACCAGTGACCCGGGTTCATGTCCTGTCACTGGCTGTGAGGAGTTTGTATGTTCTCCCCGTGACCGTGTGGATTTCCTCTGGGTTCTCTGGTTTCACAGTAAAAACCCGTACGGTTGGCATTGTAACTTGTCCCATGGTCAGGCTCGGATTAAATCGGGTTTCTGGGTGGTAGGGGTTGTCAGAAACACACTGAGTCTCAGCAATTTGCAGAACGGTAAACTTTATTTTTCGAGTCTGCAGAGTCGGACCCAACCAGCTCCTGCTAGATTGAGTGCCGAATTACACTTTGCACAGTTTTTTATACCCTACATTCTTCTTTAATCTCATTACAAAATTACAAATGTGATTACCCCTTTGGCCCACTTATCAGCCTCAGCGCATTAACACCGTTGTTGTTCAACCGTTAAGCATGTCTTCCCGTTACCCGTATCGCTTCTTTAATCAGCAAGCTATTGTTTCATCCTGATTTTGCAAATTGGTTTATACGTTGCCCTGCAAGTTGCTTTGCACGTTCTTTCTGTGTCAGCACATTCTAAATGGACTCCTTAAGAATCATTTCTCTCAGGGGTCATTGTAACTTGTCCCATGGTCAGGCTCGGATTAAATCGGGTTTCTGAGTGGTGGGGGTCATTGTAACTTGTCCCATGGTCAGGCTCGGATTAAATCGGGGGTTGCTGGGTGGTGGGGGTCATTGTAACTAGTCCCATGGTCAGGCTCGGATTAAATCAGGGGTTGCTGGGCAGTAGGGGTCATTGTAACTTGTCCCATGGTCAGGCTGGGATTAAATCAGGGGTTGCTGGGTGGTGGGGGTCATTGTAACTTGTCCCATGGTCAGGCTCGGATTAAATCAGGTTGCTGGGTGGTGGGGGTCATTGTAACTTGTCCCATGGTCAGGCTCAGATTAAATCGGGTTTCTGGGTGGTGGGGGTCAAAGGGCCGGAAGGGCCTATTCCGTGCTGTATCTCAATAAATAAATTACAGCTGATGAAAGTGCAGTAGACATCGTCTCCGTGGAGTTTAGCGAGGGATTTGCCAAGGTACTATTGGAGTATAAATTTTGCTGTGTAACCAAAACTATGTAGTCAGTTTGAAACTTGCTATTTGCTATGCATGTATCCAATTCTGTTGGAGAACGAAATCCTTAGAATGTAGAAGACAATGGTGTGTTAATGAGAGGTAGCTAAGAGATGTAGATTAGAACATGATTAAGTCAATGGGTAGAAACAATAGTGGCGGATGTACGTGTGATACGCAACTATAGACCGATTGCATATGCTAATGCAACTAAACCCGGAGATTGCTATAAAAAATGCTGTGTCCGGGGGGGGGGGGGGCAATCAGCGTCTAGCTCAATGACTGTCTCAGCTTTGATTTGCAAATTAAAGTTTAACCCTTCTTGAAGAATCTTCTGCGTCTTCTGGTCATTTGTGAGGCACGAGAAACCACGACAAAATTGGCGACCGCGGCAAGACCGGAAAGAGACCCGCCGGAAGGAAACGGCAGGTTGGGGCGGTTCCCAGTCCTCTAAGGACCCCCACAAGGCTGACAGAATTAAGGGTGCACCCAAACAAAAGGTAAGCGCTTTTGCGACAATTTGGACTAAGACTGTTGGTTTTGGGGAGGTCTTGGGGTCTTGGAGTACAAATAAGTTAATAAGAAGTTAAGAAAAAGTCCATGTGGTGTTGGTAAATCCCTGTGGATACCGCTTCGTATGAAACGAAGGGCTGAACGGGCAAGGAAAGGAAAATAGAGAAAATCCTCGGGGATACCGCCATAAGAGATAAGGGTCTGAATAGACGAGGTGCAAAGAGCAAGCTCTGTGGGTACCGCTCTGAATAGAGGTCTGTACGGGCAGAACAGAATAGACTAGACATAGAATTAGAGTAAATAATATTATCCAGTAAACGAACTGTGAATCTCTGAAATACCTTAAAAAGAGAGAATAGCATGACAGGTGTCAGAAACACTGAGTCTCAGCAATTTGCAGAACGGTAAACTTTATTTTTCGAGTCTGCAGAGTCGGACCCAACCAGCTCCTGCTAGATTGAGTGCCGAATTACACTTTGCACAGTTTTTTATACCCTACTTGTTTACGACTTTGTGAGTTGCACCCATGTGAGGTGCAGACATTCTTCCTTAATCTCATTACAAAATTACAAATGTGATTACCCTTTGGCCCACTTATCAGCCTCAGCGCATTAACACCGTTATTGTTCAACCGTTAAGCATGTCTTCCCGTTACCCGTATCGCTTCTTTAATCAGCAAGCTATTGTTTCATCCTCATTTTGCAAATTGGTTTATACGTTGCCCTGCAAGTTGCTTTGCACGCTCTTTCTGTGTCAGCACATTCTAAATGGACTCCTTAAGTATCATTTCTCTCAATCCACCCTTTTTCTTTTTAGAATGTGCTATCAGTTGGGCTTTTGCCACGGGTTTACATAGGCTTCTTCCTCTAGCTCTATTTCCCTTTGTAGGAGTACCTGAACAGGATCAGCTGGGGCCCCTGGTTGCATGACTTGTCTTGCCACCCGAGCTACTAGCTCCCGCAAGCAGGGGATCAGACATGGTAGCAGAAGGAGAACCATCAATCCCCCTCCTATAACCCCTAAAGCGGTTCGCCACCAGCCTCCTGTCAACCATCCGTCCAGCCAGTCCCAATACCCCAGCGGCTTCCAGGTCTGTACCGGCACGTGGGCCAGTTTCCTTATTTTATCTGATATTTTTTGAACCACCTTTCCGTTGTCATCTATCTTTAAGCAGCAGTTGGTTAGATTAAACTTTCCACATACTCCTCCTTTTTGTTGTAGTCATAACATTTCTCGTTTACATGCGAGTGTGATACAAAGGACCCTGGAAAAACCGTCATGCCCACCCTTACCGTCGTCCTGCACTTATCACATCCCCCTTCAGCGCTTCTCAACAATAGCAGTATATACATTACAGTCCCAAAGTTCATTCTGTCCGTCTTTTGAGCTTTAGCACCATCGGGTCTTCTCCCTGGACGCAAGTCCATTCTGCACCTTCTTCGGGCTTTACGGGTCCCTTGATTCTCGCGGCGTGGGTCCACCCTTTTTCTTTTGTCCTTACTGCGGCTTCGGTGGTCAGTAGCACCTGGAATGGGCCTTCCCACTGCGGCTGTAACTTCTCTGGCTTCCAAGTCTTAATCAGGACCCAGTCACCGGGCTGAGTTCGGTGGAGTGCCAAGTCCAGAGGTGGGGTTTGTGCGAGTAACCCCTTCCTGCACAATTCTGCAAAAGAACAAGACAGTGCCTGTAAATAGTCCCTTACAAAGACATCTCCCCCTTGCAGGGAAGGATAGCCCTCCACCTTGTTCCATTATGGAAGGCCAAACAACATTTCATAAGGGGATACTCCTATATCTTTTCGAGGAGCCGTGCGGATTCTTAGTAGGGCCAGGGGTAGACACTCGGTCCAGGGTAGCTTGGTTTCCATCATTAGTTTTGTCAATTGCGTCTTCAAAGTACTGTTCATCCTCTCAACTCTTCCTGAGCTCTGAGGGTGCCAGGGGGTGTGCAGCTTCCACTGGATTCCTAAGGCGTCACAGATTAATATCCCTTTACAAACATAGTCCCTTAGGATAGTGTCGCACATAGCTTGCACTCCCCAATGGCTTTGTTGGTGTAGTTGTTGCAGTATATGACGAGTTACTTCCTTATTCAGTACTTGCCGTCCGTCGGGGGTCTTCCACTCGCCTTCTGATGTTTGTCGGGCTCCCAGCTGGCTCATAGCGTCTATTTCTACTTGGGTGAAGACTGGTAGTTTGTTAAGCCCTTCCCTTATTGGTATCAGGGTTAGAAGTCGGACCGTTTTTTCCATTGCTGCCCGTTTGGCTTCTTCATCTGCGAGCCGGTTTCCTATTGCTTCCGGGGCTGTTCCTCGTTGATGTCCTGGAACGTGAACCACTGCAATTTCTTGAGGTAATGTTAGAGCTTCCAGAGTCATGCTTATCATTTGTTCGTGAGCTAATTCCCTTCCCCTGGCTGTTATCAACCCCCGTTCTTTCCAAATCTTTCCGAAGGTGTGTACCACTCCATAGGCATACTTAGAATCGGTGTATATAGTGCCTATTTTGTTTCTTAACAGTTGCAGTCCCCTCTGCAAGGCATATAGTTCACAAGACTGGGCTGACCAATTACCCGGGAGCCGGCCGGACTCCACCGTCTCCCTAGTCCTCCCGTTTATAATAGCATATCCACTGTGTCGTACCCCATTGATGCATCTGGAGGAGCCGTCGATATATAGTTCCTCGCCATCAATTAGGGGAACTTCTTGTAGATCTTCCCTACTTTTTGTCTGAAGGTCTGTTAGCTCCAAGCAGTTATGCTCGGTTTCCTCCCCTGTTGATTCCCCGTATAAGAACTGTGCCGGGTTACAACTATTGTTCTTTTCAAAGCTTAAATCATCCCCGACCATCAGAATGGTTTCGTATTTCAGTATGCGAGAGTCCGTCAACCACCGCTGAGCTTTTTGGGCTAAGAGAGTGCTAACGGAGTGCGGGGTATACACCGTCATTCTTCCCCCAAAGGTTAATTTCCGTGCTTCTTCTACTAGTACGGCTGCTGCCGCTACGGCTTGTATGCACGTCGGCCATCCCCGGGATACCGGGTCTAACGTTTTTGATAAAAAGGCCACAGGTTGCCGCTTTCCTCCTTTTTCTTGGGTTAGTACTCCTAACGCAGTTCCTTCATTGTTTGTTGCATACAGCTGAAAGGGCTTTTCCAGTGCTGGCAGTGTTAATACCGGGGCCCGAATTAGTTGCCCTTTTATTTTCCTGAACTTCTGTTCTTCTTCTTCGGTCCAGCTGATTATTCCCCGGTCTTCCTTTGCCAATTTGTCGTACATAAACTTCACCAGGGAGGTATAATTCTCTATCCAAATCCGGCAATAGCCCACTAAGCCCAGAAATTGTCTTATTTCCTTCTTTGTCCTGGGAAGCGGTATTTTAGTTATTCCCGCTATTCTTTCTGGGGTTATTTGGCGGTGCCCTTTACTGACTCTGTGTCCGAGATATGTTATTTCCTTCTCGACAAATTGCAGTTTCTTCTTGGACACCCGCAATCCTTTTTCTCCTAGGTAATTCAGGAGTCTTATAGTATCGTCTCGCACTACCTCCTCTGCTGGTCCCGATAGTAGTAGGTCATCGACATACTGTAATAGTTGGTTCTTTTCGGTACAATGGAATCCAGCCAATACTTGCTCCAGTACCTGTTCGAATAGGTTTGGGGACTCCGTGAACCCTTGGGGCAAGACGGTCCACCGGAGTTGCTTCTTCCGCCCAGTGAAGGGATTTTCCCATTCAAATGCGAACATATCTCGGCTACCTTCCTCCAACGGGCAACTCCAAAAGGCATCTTTTAGATCTATCACACTGAACCATTCATGTTCAGGAGGTATTTTGCTCATTAATGTATAGGGGTTAGGCACTACCGGGTATCGTGTTTGGACTACCGCATTTAAGCCTCTCAGATCTTGAACCATTCGATACGTGCCGTCGGGCTTTCGGACCGGTAGGATGGGGGTATTAAAGGGTGACATACATTCTTCCAGGAGTCCATCTGATACTAATGTCTCAATTACAGGTTGTAATCCCCTCCTCCCTTCCATGGCAATGGGATATTGCCGTCTTCTCTCTTCTGCTTGTTTGTCCCACTGTGGGTCGTTTACTGGAAATTTCCGGTCCCCCGGTAACTCATTCGGCTGTTCCCTTCCCCAAATTGATATTGCAGCTTGTCGTATCATTTGCCTCTCTTGTGCAGAAAATAGCGTTCCCATAATCGCATGCATTTCTTCCCAAGTGTAAACATTAGGTCCTAAGAATTGATCCAACTGTTCTGCCAGTCCCATTGGATCTTCTAATAAAGTTTTCATATCTTTCTTAAATCCTCGTACTTCGGTACTTGTCAGAGGGACGTTTTCAAATCCTGTTCCTCCCCGTTCTCCTCCCATTGGAACCTCTCGAAGGGGACACAGCTGTACCTCTTCCTTTTTTAATTCGTCTTTCTTTTTCTTATCTGCTCCTGTCACACTCCTTGTTTCGATCCTTGCCTTTGCTTTTTCCCTAACATCCCTCTCTTCCCTCTCCGGGTCTATTTCTTCTGTTTTTTCACTTTCTTCACGTCCTCCCTCTGCTCCCGCAAGGGGCGCAGAAGGCTGGACATAGGGAGGGGGTAAATGATCGAGTGGGTCCCACTTCCGCTCCCCTTTAATGCCCAATTTAAAACTCTTTGTTGTTACTCCTGGCCAGGGAGCCCAACAAAAAGCATAAGCAATTTCTTCCGGTTTTACATTTGGTTTTGAATTAACGTAAATGTTTAAGGCTTGTCGTACCCAATCCTCCTCAGACCCAAGCCGCGGCCACCAGACCGCAGGTTTTTCTATCGGCTGTTTCGACCAAATTAAACAGTACTGTATCATTTTTTTTTCTTTTGTTTCCCTTTTAGTCTTCCACATCCCCAATTCTCAAACATTCTACCGAGGGGGCTATCAGGAGGAACCCCCGGGTATGGTCCCGGTCTTTCCGTTTCCTCTTTCTTTTTAGAGCCACCCCCTCCCATCTTATTCCGCTCTTACTTAATCCCGCACCCTTCTACTGCAACAGTAGGCACTTTACCCGGTGCGTCCCAAGGACTTTTATCAGGAGGACCCCCGGGTAGCGATCCCGGTCTTCTCCGTCCTTACTTATTCCCGCACCCTTCTACTATAATAGTAGGCACTTACCCGGTGCGTCCTGGGGACTTCCAGTACCAGAAACTGTCCCCTTCTCCCCGTTTACCGCTCTGCGCTGTCCGGATATCACTCGCTCAAGCCGCGCTGGAGCGACGAGCAAGGAGTCAGGGACCGCCAAACTCGGCGGGGTGCACCGTCTCCGATGTCCTTCCTCGTGTCCACCGCGGCCGGAGTGTGGATCCCGGACGAGCCCCCACGTTGTCAGAAACACACTGAGTCTCAGCAATTTGCAGAACGGTAAACTTTATTTTTCGAGTCTGCAGAGTCGGACCCAACCAGCTCCTGCTAGATTGAGTGCCGAATTACACTTTGCACAGTTTTTTATACCCTACTTGTTTACGACTTTGTGAGTTGCACCCATGTGAGGTGCAGACATTCTTCCTTAATCTCATTACAAAATTACAAATGTGATTCCCCTTTGGCCCACTTATCAGCCTCAGCGCATTAACACCGTTATTGTTCAACCGTTAAGCATGTCTTCCCGTTACCCGTATCGCTTCTTTAATCAGCAAGCTATTGTTTCATCCTCATTTTGCAAATTGGTTTATACGTTGCCCTGCAAGTTGCTTTGCACGCTCTTTCTGTGTCAGCACATTCTAAATGGACTCCTTAAGTATCATTTCTCTCAACAGGTAAAGGAACGGCAGTAGAGATTCTGAGCAAAAAATTCCCGTTAATTAAATATGAAATCACAAAAAACTTCAGAAAAAAGAGAAAAAAGAACCAAAAACCTCGTCACAAAGTGGCCAAGAGAAGGAACGTTTGATGTAAGTTTGTGCGAAGAAATGGAGGGACTAATTAAAAATTACAAACCAAAATATAAATCTAAGAAAAGAGAGCAAAAAAGAGAACGAGAAATGGAAGTGCTAAAACTCTTCAGAACGGAGGGAGAAAGGCTGAAGAGGACAGGTAGAATATTGATTACAAGCGAGGAAGACAATAAGGTGCTGGAGAAACAGCCTGTTAGAGAGAGAGAAGGGTACAGTGAGAAGCTGGCTTCAGCTCTGTACCCGGATGCGAAAGAAACAGAAAAACCCCTCCGTATAATAAGGAAGGAACCCCTAAGCAGTGCCCCCTGCTGACGGGAAGAGTAAACATGCAGGGAGAAGTGCAAGTTTGGGATAATGAGGAGGAAAAAAAAAACAATACGAGAAGGAAAAACCAGCGATATGGAAGGAGATACAGGCAGAAAGGATAAAGATGGAACAGGTAAAGAGAGAAATGGAAGAAGGGATTGAACGGATGAAATACTTGAGAGAGAGAAAAGGAGTATGAGGAGTATCGGTTATACTATAGAAATAAACAGACGAGAAAAGAAAGTGGCTCATCAGAGCAGGAAGAGATGAGGCATTCAAGAAGAAGTGGAAAAAAGATAGGAGATGAGAGTCTTGGAGATAAAGAGAGAAGGGAATCAAGCACGAGTAAGGATCATGAGGATTCCCTGCCACAGGTGTACAGGCACGGACAGGAAGAAAGTGAAGGTGACTCATTGGAGGAGCAGGAGTTAAGTGGAGAGAGAGGGGATGTGAGAATTTGTGGGGAAGAGGTAGGAGGCAGAAACCTAGAAGAGGAGAAAGAGGCGGTAGGGGAGTGACTTGCGGAAGTAGAGAGAGAGCCAGATAAGTTACTGAGAGGGGATTGCCAGAAGAGATGCGAAAAATACTCCAGGGGACAACCAAGTATTGAATCAAGACAGAAAGGAAGGACTCCACAGGAAGACCGAGGGAAGAAGAGGACCCAGGAGACATTTGTGTGGGAGGCAGTAAAGACATACTCTGAGACAGATGGGGAGCCTGGTGAGGAGAAGAGCCAGGTCAGGTGGGAAGAAGGAGGAAGAATGATGCCGTTGTTAGTAAAAGGATCAGGACAAGTGCAGTATATCCCTTGGGGATCCCAGGACCTAGAAGGGCTGAAGAATACTCTGCGCAATCTACCTGAAGGAGCAGGGAAAAACGGATTAGAGCCTTTGAAGAAGAAACGGCTGGATGATTATTAGCTATGGGAGATTTGAAGGCACTGTTGATAAGGTTGATTGGAACCTCCAAATTTAATGAACTAATGGAAATGGCTGGCATAGTAAACTCGAACGACCCAAGAACTGATGGAGATGGGTTTGACAGGGTGAGGCAGAGGGTATGGCAGGCCCTCAGAAAGCTTTATCTACCCAAAGTGGACCCCAAAGCCTTAAAGGGGGATCCACTGGGAGACACTGAAAACCCAGCAGCCTACATAGAAAACCAGTTGAAAAGGTGGAGACTGGAGACTGAGCAAGAGGTGGAGAATAGCTTATTTATGACCTCAATGTTCCGACATAGCATTTTAGATGCAATGCCTCCACAAGTAAAATCCAAACTGGAGGAAGTGGTTGGGCTGACGTCAATGACCCCACAAGAATCTAGAGACCACGTAGTCCATGCGATTGAGAAATACCGGAAAGACAAACGAAGGTTGGCTGAGCAGCAGGAAGAGGTGCAAAGAAAGTTAATACAAATGCAGCTCGAAGAACTCAAAGCGAAGGAAAAAGAGATAAACAGAAAGATGCTGCCAGCAACCACCGGTCCGAGTACAGCCATCAAACTGGATGAAGCACTGCTATATGGAGGAACCGATCAGACTGTAAGACAAGGGATGGAAAACCCCATGCCAATAATCGTCTTTGGAGGAGCATTCCCACAAATGCCCTATTAGGAACTGACTAAATTCAAACTGCCCAGACAGGACTGGAATTCCCAAGGAGGGGGATAGAGGAGCTATGGGCAGAGGGGACCAGTGAGGAAACAGGGGGAAACAGAGGTAGGGAGATTGTGCTGGGGATGTAATCAGCCAGGTCACATGAGAAGAGATTGTCCGTTTACACCATGGCCTGTCACACACCAGCAGGAACCGATAAGGAGGGAACTAAACTTTAGCCAAGGACCAGCCCCCACAGGACCAAGCGGACCTGTGAACCCCTATGCGAGGTATTAGGGGTGCCCCGAGAACTCGAGTGGGAAGGGACATTACCCAATGATAACAAGGGAGGCAGATGAGGAACGCATTATTCAGGTTATGTTAGAAGGGCAACTGATACCAATGATGATAGATACTGGAGCCATGTACACTTGCGTACAGCCACAGTATACCCTTCACCTTCCCATGTCAGGAAAGTTTATTAAGATGGTAGGGTTCTCGGGGAAAACACAGTTAACACAGTGCACGGCTCAAGTGCAGTTGAGAATGGGAAATAAAGGAATTGTTTTGCCGGTGCTAGTATTTAAAGGAACTCCGATTAATTTGTTAGGCAGAGATGCCTTATTGAAACTGGAATTAAAATTAGAATGCACCAGAAATGGGCTGAGTGTGGAAAGAGCAGGGGCTCAATTGATAGTGCAAGAAGACAAGAAGGCTAATGTCTTTTGGATAGGAGACATCGCAGATCAGATTCAGGAAACCTGGGAAAAATGGAAAAAGGGCTTGCAGGCTATATTACCCAGGGCTGTAATGCCCAAATCTGAGCTACATTGTACGGTGATTTTTGACGAGACTCAGAACAGGGAGTTAGAGGAGCAATGGCACCTGGAGGCATGTACCCAACAGCACCTGGAAAGGGAGGCTGTGATAATTGGAAAGCAAGGGGCAGCTTTACAAGTTAAGTGGAACACCTTTTCAGAAAAATGGTACAGGATACCGGAGGCTGCGCCCCACGTAACGTTGTTGGTAAACAAGGGAGATCAGCCTAAAGACTTAGGACCTTCAGTTAAGAGTGCTGAAACCGTAATAGTGTGGAGGAAAATCACGCCAGAAGTGTGGATATCAGAAGACAATTGTATTAAAATAATGGTAAGTGTAGATATGGTAGGGACAGTGAGAGAGGTCGAAATAACTCCCCAACCGCACCTGCCCTTGCTGGGAAAGGAAAGAGGCCAGCAAAAAGATAGAAGGTTAGATGAGTTGCCGTCTATTCTGTGGTCACAGCATGACACTGATGTAGGGAAAATAAAAACAGCTAGTCCGGTGGAAATAAGGCTGAAAAGGGGAGCAATTCCACCCCGGAGACCACAATACCCTCCAAGACCAGAAGCAGAAGAGGGAATAGTATCGACAGTGCAGGGGTTGCTTGAAACAGGAGTGCTTAAAAGAACAAACAGTCCATGCAATACCCCGTTGTTGCTGGTCTTAAAAGCAGATAAATCTAAGTGGAGATTGGTGCATGATTTGCGAGCAGTAAATGATGTGTTAGAGGACTGACCAGCGGTAGTCCCCAACCCACACACGCTTTTGACTAATGTTCCACCAGAAGCAAGTTACTTTTCAGTGATTGATTTGTGTTCGGCTTTCTTCAGCATTCCTCTCGCATCTAGCCGATCAGTGTCAGTATTTGTTTGCTTTTACTTACAGAAGTGCTCAGTATACCTATACCAGAATGCCGCAAGGGTTTAAACATTCACTACGTTTTTAATCAAGTATTGAAGGCAGACCTACAGGGCATGCCATTGGAAAGTCCATTGTTACAGTATGTGGATGACCTGTTGATTTGCTCCCACAGTGAGGAACAGTGTGAGCAGGACACTATAACTCTGTTAGAGAAGCTGGAGCACAGGGGACATAAAGTATCCTAAAAGAAACTGCAATTTTGCACACAGTAAGTGGAATACTTAGCAGGGTAATATCCAAGGGAGTGAAGGCGATAGCACCAGATCAGATTGAGGCAATAACTAAGGTGCCAAAACCCCATGATTGTGTAGAGAAGACGATGACATTTGTCAAATTGAGAGCAGGTTTACAGTCAGAACCCATTGACTTAATTATGTTCTAATCTACATCTCTTAGCTACCTCTCATTAACACAACATTGTCTTCTACATTCTTGGGATTTCGTGACTTAATCATGTTCTAATTTACATCTCTTAGCTACCTCTCCTTAAACACCATTGTCTTCTACAGACCAACGACAAGCTCCACCCAGCACCCCAACTATTTAAAACCAGCCTAATCATGGGGGAATGTACAATGACCATTTAACATACAAACCGTTATGTCTTTGTACGAGCGTCACAGAGTGATAGAAACTAACAGCACAGGCCCTTCAGCCCACCTGGTCTGTACCAAAGCATTTAAATTACTTGCTCCCATCAACCTGCACTGGGACCATGGTCCTCCAACTCCGACCGTCCATGTACCGTCCAAACTTCTCTTAAATGTTTAAATCGAGCTGGCATGTACCACTTGCACTGGCAGTTCATTCCACCTTCTCACGACACACTGAATGATGCAGTTTCACCTCATGTTCCCCTTAAACATTTCATCTTTCATCCTCAGTACCCGACCATTCACTGTGAAAGACCGACACTGGGGTCCTACCGAAGAGCAACAGTATTGTGTTATCCATTACATTCAGAGGGTTGTGAGAGTGTGTAACGAGCTGCTGTAGACCAGAGTCCTCAGTGCCCGACCATTCACTGTGAAAGACCGACACTGGGGTTCTACCAAAGAGCAATAGTATTGTGTTATCCATTACATAACCCTGTTGCTCATGGTTTATCCAAGATTACAACGAGATCCTGATTAATTGGGTCTCTGGGCCATTGGATGATTTTAATTCAGATAGATGTGTGTGTTGCATTTTGGAAGGCAAACCAGGACAGGATTTACACAGCAATCGGGAGCCCTGGAGAGTGTTGTGGAACAGAGAGACCAGGAGGTGATTGTCTTCATCAGTCAGAATACTGAGTACAGGATCTGGGACGTCACGTTATGAGTGTACAAGACATTGGGAAGGCCACATTTGGAGCAGAGTAACACACACAAACTCAGTGGAGGAACTCAGCAGGTCAGGCAGCAGCTCTGGATATGAATAAACAGTTGATGATTTGGGCCAGGGTTTTGTGTGTGTTGCTTTGGATTTCCAGCATCTGTAGATTTTCTTTTCTTTATGATGTGGATCACTCTGTACAGTTCCGGTTATCTTTCTACAGGAAGGATGTCATTAAACTGCAAGGGTATAAAACAGATTTACAAGGATGTTACTGGGACTGGAGGGTTTGGGTTATAAGGAGAGGCTGAATATTCTGCGTCTTTTTCCTTGAGCTCAGGAGGCTGCCAAAGGAAACTGCAGAGATGGATACAGTTACAATGATTTCAAAGACATCTGGACGGGTACGTGGGTGGGAAAGGTTTAAAGGGATAATGGCCAAATACAAGCAAAAGGAACTATTTCATTAAAGTGAGTCAGTCGGCACGGATGAATTCTGCCTCTTTAAATGCCTCCAGTGTTTACTCACCCCATCCTCATCTGGATCCAGTTGTTGCTCCACCCCTTCCTCACACCCGTTTCCACTGCTATCTCCCATCTTTCTTTCCAATCTTGAAGTAAATCTTATTTCCAATCTTATTTCCACTTAGCATGATTAACTTATTATTATTTAATTATTTATGGTTTTATATTGCTATATTTCTACACTATTCTTGGTTGGTGCGGCTGTAACGAAACCCAATTTCCCTCGGGATCAATGAAGTATGTCTGTCTGTCTGTCTGTCTGTCTGTCTGGAAGGTCTTGGCCTGAAACGTCGACTGTACATCTCCCTTATCACACGCCGCTTGACCTGTTGAGATCCTCCAGAATTTTGTGTGTGTTGATCGGGAAAAATCTGCTCTCCATCCCGGTGGAAAAACCTCGGGAAGATACTGGTTGTCCATCCGTTGTGTTTGGGTAAAACCCCTTCAGTGGGAATAAATTCACGGGGAAACTTTATCTTTACTTCGGGACTGGATATAAAAACCAGTGGCTGAGAATCTGCTCCGGTTCCACTGCGGGTCTGTAAACGGGTCGGGTCACGGGACTGGTGTCAGGAGTCAGTCAGTGTAAATATAAATGTGCGGAGAGTGAAATAAACACGATGTGAGAATTATCGATCCATTACTTTTAACTCGTTCACCGCATCCGTCAACGGAACAGAAACACTGTGGATTCAGCAGCAGTCACGGGCGGCGGGTCCTGAGCTCCCCGGCTCCTCCGGGTGCTAAAGTCCACCGGGACTGACAGGGTAACTGGGGCAACTGGTGGTGGTGCTGACTGGGAGAGGGAGGTCAAGGTGAATCTTGGTAACACGGTGGTGGTAACACACAAAGTGCCTGGGTCTGCCAGCGTCTCAGGTAACATCGGTGGAGGGAAATGGGCAGGTGATGGGTGGATCCAGGTGAGGGGGTGGTAGGTAGATGAGGGAGGGTGGAAGTGTGTCAGGAACTGGGAGGTGAGAGGTGTCAGTGACAATAGGGTGATGAGGCTGGTGGATCAGGAGAGAGACGATTAAACAGGAAAAGTGACAGAGGGAGCGACTACCGGAAGTTTGAGAAATCGATGTTGATGCCGTCAGGTTGCCGGCCACCCTGGTGGGACTTGAGGAGCCGTTCCTCTAATTTACGAGACAAATAGAGCTGGGATCTCTACATTGAATCAGATATTCAGTTTAAGTCCATAAGATATAGATGCAGAATAGGCCGTTCGGCCCATCAGATCTGCTCTGCCATTCAGTTCATGGGCTGATTTGATTCTTCCAGTCACCCCCATCCCCTGCCTTCTCCCGATACCCTTTGATTCCCTGGCTGATCAGGAACCTGTCGATCTCTGCCTTAAACGCTCCCAATGACTTGGCCTCCACATCCGCTCGGGGCAACAAATTCCACAGATTTACCACCCTCTGAGTAAAGTAATTTCTCTGCATCTCAGATCTAAAAGGAGTTCCTTCAATCCTGAAGTTCTGCCCTCTTTGTTGTAAACTTCTTTCGATCTACCCGATGCAAAGACACCACGTACTATGGTGAAAGTAACTTTAACACTTTATAAGCAAGATACCTGAGAGAACCCTCCTTAAGCTCTCTCTCTAGGGGGCTGCTTCGAAGGTCTCTCTCCTCCGAAGCAAATACCATTCTTTTTATATACATGCAGTCACGTACACAGATTCATGTGGGTTCACCCCCTTAGTTTCTGTACAGATGAGTATTGTTAACTTTATGTCATAAATTGTTTGTATAACAGTCCTAATTGTCACTAAGTCTGGATACAGACAGACAAAGCCTCCTGCCCTTGAAAATAGCCACTCTTTTTAATGCTTGCCGGTGCCATAAGGGGTACAAAGCAGAATATGTTTCACACAGCAATTATTCAAGCATTGATAGAAGTTACTCTAAGCAAAAGCAGCAGTGGAGCACTGATCGCATACCAAGGATGATGTCACCCACTCAGTTTATCTGATGAGAAAACATTTGTGCTTCTATACTTCTTTCTCAAACTCTCAGCTGCTATGACCCTTACCAAAAATAGCCAGAGCCTACGAGATGCTAACTTCTTAACATTACTTCTTGTCCTAGAATTCTTTCTAAGATAAGGCACCCAGAACTGCACACAATACTCCAAGTGTGGTCTCACAAGTGCCTTATAGAGCCTCAACATCACATCTCTGCTCTTATATTCTATACCTCTAGAAATGAATGCCAACATTGCATTCGCCTTCTTCCAACTGACTTAACCTGGAGGTTAACCCTCAGGGTACCCTGCACTAGGACTCCCAAGTCCCTTTACATCTCTGCATTTTGAATTCTCTCCCCATCTGTATAATAATCTGCCCATTTATTCCTTCCACCAAAGTGAATGACCATACACTTTCCAAAATTATTTTGAATTTGCCACTTCTTCTCCTATCCCTCTAAACTATCTAAGACTCTCTGCAGGCTCTCAGTTTCCTCAACACTACCCGCTCCTCCACCTATCTTTGTATCATCGGCAAATTTAGCCAAAAATCCATTAACCCCATAGCCCAAATCATTGATATACATCGTAAAAAGCAGTGATCCCTACATCGACCCATGTGGAACTCCACTGGTAACCAGCAGGCATCCAGAATAGGATCCCTTTATTCCCACTCACTAATTTCTGTCAATCAGCCAATGCTCCACCCACGCTAGTAACTTCCCTGTAATTCCATGGGCTCTTGCTAAGCAGCCTCATGTGCGGCAACTTGTCAAAAGCCTTCTGGAAATCCAAGTACACCACAGATACTACATCTGCTTTGCCGACCCTGCTTGTAATTTCCTCAACAATTTGCAGTAGGTTAGTCAGGCAGGATTTTCAGGTGCAACGTGTCCTTTTTGTACTGGTCGTTCCTCCCCCAGTGATCCAGGAACCTGAAACCCTGCCCGCTTCACCGGTCTCTCAACCACACATTAATATGCCTGTTCATGCTATTCTTGTGCTCATTATCACTTGTCACATCCGAGACATCCCGTACCCTGGCACCTGGGAGGCAACACACCATGCGGGTATCTCTATCAGGCTGACAGAGCCTCCTGTCTGTTCCCCTCATTATGGAATCCCCCTGACTACCGCATTCCTCATCTTCTTCTCTCCCTTCTGCACCACAGAACCAGGCTCAGTGCCAGAGACCCGATCACTGTGGTCATCCTCTGTCAGGGTCACCCCCCTCAACAGCATCCAAAATGGACCCAGTACATAACCAGGAAATGCGGGAAAAACACAGCAGGTTGGTCAGGATCTGTGGAGAGAGGAACAGGCTTCACGTTCCACGTCGGTGACCTCTCCCGGAATTGATTCAAACACTGCCTGCTCTGTTGTGGGTTTCAAGTAATTTCTGTTTTGTTTTAGTTCTTCCAGCATCTGAGTCAAGAAAAAATGGGAGTGCAGTGTAATTTCCTCCGGAAAGGGGGATAAAGGAGGAGGAATGTGATAGGAGAGGGAGTGGACCATTAGAGATATCGATGTTCATGTTCGAACTACCTGGAGAGGTACGGTGAAGGTGAGAGAGATGGGGACATGAAATAGTGCAGCAGCAGGACTGGTGAGTCCGGCCCAGGTAACTCACAGGGAAGACAACGGCTCGGTGCCAGTCGAGTTAATTTGACACTCAGGTCCCATGCTAATCTTTACCGTCTGACCTTAAATCTATATCCTGTAGTTTAGACTCCCCTCTCCTAGGGAAAGACCGTGACCATCGACCTCATCAGTGCCCTGCAGGATTTCATCAATTACAATAATGTCAACCCTCACAACACACACAAAATGATGGTGGAACACAGCAGGCCAGACAGCATCTATAAGGAGAAGCACTGTCGACGTTTCAGGCCGAGACCCTTCGTCATGACTAACTGAAAGGAAAGATAGTAAGAGATTTGAAAGTAGTGGGGGGTAGGGGGAAATGCAAAATGATAGGAGAAGACCGGAGGGGGTGGGATGAAGCTAAGAGCTGGAAAGGTGATTGGCGAAAGTGATACAGAGCTGGAGAAGGGAAAGGATCATGGGACAGGAGGCCTCAGGAGAAAGTAAAGGGGTGGGGGAGCACCAGAGGGAGATGAAGAACAGGCAGAGTGATGGGCAGAGAGAAAGAAAAAAACAAACAACTAAATATTGTCAGGGATGGGGTAAGAATGGGAGGAGGGGCATTAACGGTAGTTAGAGAAGTCAATGTTCATGCCATCAGGTTGGAGGCTACCCAGCCGGTATATAAGGTGTTGTTCTTCCAACCTGAGTGTGGCTTCATTTTGACAGTAGAGGAGACATATGCCTTACGAGTCTGATTGAGTTCTTTGAAGATGTAACAAAACATTTCCATGACTATTTTATGTCTAACGGAATGATGGTCACTGGTCCCAACGTGCCCCCCACCCCACTGTCACATCAACCACTTGCCCAGAGTCATGTCCTGAGAGGGGTCAAGTGTGACCCCTTCTCTAGTCGGGCATCTACACGTCGCTTGTGAAACCATTCCAAGCCACACTCACAAATTCTACCCTGTCCGAACCGTCGGCACCATGTCTGACCCAGTCAATGTTAGGGAATCTGAAGTCTCTGACTATTACAACCCTGATATTCCAACATTTATCTGCATTCTCCCTACACATGGGCTCTTCTGATTCTCACTGACATTTGGGATCCTATAGTACAATCCCAGGAAAGTCACCATCTCCATATTTCTAACTACTACCAATAACCTACTGGCCGTTCCCCACAAGGATCTCTCTACGCGCTATGGTGATGTTCTCGCTAATCAACATCACAACTCCCCTTCCTCTCTGACCCCCATTTCTGTCATGTCATTTTCATCTGGAGCACAGTGAGGTGGTTTTGATCTTATTCAATTGGAGAGCAGGTGTGAGGGGCTGAACAGCCTCCTCGCTGCTATTTCTGATGTTCAGAGCAGTGAACAGACTGACTGAGGGGGCATAGAAGGGGTCGGGGAATAAAGAGAGGTGTAGAACCGGAGGGTGGTCCCCAGTAAAGAGAGGCCTGACAAGTGAGCGGCTTTAAAACTGAGTCTGAGTCTGTACAGGTTCAGGATCAGCCTGTCCTTTTTAGAGTGACCTGCCCTGTTTAAATGTCTGATAAATATCACGATCTTATCTGCTTTCACCACTCCCCATCCCGGCCGCGCATTCCAGGAAGATGCCACTAATTGTGTCCAATAATATGTCTTGAACATCCCGGTTCAGCTTTGACAATCTTACTTTAAAGCTTTACCCTTCTCGGGGAGATTACACTGACTGAAACTGTCTCGGAATTAGAAGAGGTGGTCTCACAGGGTAGAGGCAGGAATGATCTTTCCCCTGGATGGGGTGTGGAGCCAGGGGTCACAGACTCACAATCAGCCATCACCTCAGCAGGACAGAGATAAGGAAAAATTCCTCTCTCAGTGTGTGGTGAATCTGTGGAATTCTCTACAAAATATTTCTGGATTTCAGAGGAACAGCAATGATGGGGTGGTGCAGTAAATTGGCACTGAGGTCAATGATCAGCCATGTTCTGAGTGAAGGGCAGATCAGGAGCAAGGGGCCGAATGGCCACAACTGCTCCTGTTTATCAATTTCTTGAAACACAAATCGATCTTTGTGTCCTTTAATTTTTTGGTCTTCAGTCTGTTGGATTACTCAGGGGAGCGGTAACCAATGCACTCTGTGTAGAGCATCCTCTGTACCCCGTGTTGACTGTATTCACTCCACTGTCCCCAGTGTTGTAACAGGATGCAGAGTTTGTTGTATTCATTTTTTGTACCCAGTGAGAAACACGTCTGTGTAAGCACCCGGAACACTTTACTGCATTTACAAAACGACTGTACCTAAAGACCAGTTGTAGTTGTTGACGGCTGCGTCAACAGCTACTGAACATAGAACACTGAACAATACAGCACAGGAACAGGCCATTCGGCCCACCTCTGTGCTGAACATTGTGCCAATTCAATCTCATCCCATCTGCCTGTACGTGGTCCACAACCCTCCATTCCCTGTCTGTTCATGTGTCTGTCTGAATGTCACTGAAATGTTGTTGTTGTGTCTGTTTCCACCACCTCCCGTGACAGCACATTCCGGCACCGACCATTCTGTGTAAAAAAAAGACTTGCCTCATCAATCTCCTTTAAACCTTCTCCTCTCACCTGTCGTATTTACACCCTGTAGTGTTTGACATTCCCACGCTGAGGATAAAGAGACTCTGACTGTCTATCATGTCTGTGTCAGTTGGTGACTGTTTCCTCGACAGCTGCTGAATCACTGTACTCCAAGACTTCTGTACCTTGTGATCCCCTCAGTCTGTGAGGATCCATCCCTCCCTGGTAAGGAGAGGGAGTGTGGACTGTTGTAGCGTGTCAAACAACGTCTGCAGAGGCAAAGGGATGGCGGCGATTCACGGTGCAGGATCGCCACCGGCTGCTCGAGGCCGGTACTGCAGGGGGAAATGAGAGTCAAGGTTAAATTAATCATCAAAGTACATATATTGTTGTCTCCATATAGTGTCTTGAGAATAATTTTCTTTCAGGAAAAAGTATGCAATAGACTTTATGAAAAAAACTATGCTTCAATAAAGTCTGGCAAACAACCAATGTGTAAAAGACAAATCATGCAAAAAATAACAATATAAATAACACAGAGAACATGAGATGCAGAGTCTTTGAAATCGAGTCTCTAGATTGTGGAGACAGTTCAGTGTTGTTGTGAACAGCTGTCCACGCTAGTTCACGAACCTGACTGTTGTAGAGTAATAGAAGTAGGCCATGCGGCCCATCGAGCCTGTTCCGCCATTCAATAAGATCATGACCGATTTGTCCATAAACTCGGTTCCATCTACCTGCTTTTTCCCCATAACCCTTAATTCCCTTACTATGTAAAAAACTATCTAACTGTATCTTACATATATTTAGTGAAGATGCCTCAACAGATTCCTGGGGCAGAGAATTCCATAGATTCACCACTCTCTGGGGAAAACAGTTCCTACTCATCTCAGTCCTAACTCTTCTCCCCTGAATCTTGAGGCAATGCCCACTAGTTCTAGTCTCATCTACCGATGGAAACAACTTTCCTACTTCTATCTTATCTATCCCTTTCAAAATTCTGTATGTTTCTGTAAGATCCCCTCTCAGTCTTCTGAATTCCAGAGAGTATAGTCCCAGGTGACTCAATCTCTCCACATTGGTTAGTCCCTTCATCTCATCTACTCTGCACTGCCTCCAAAGCCAGTATATCCTTCCTCAAGTATGTAGACCATAACTGCACGCAGTACTCCAGGTGCAGCCTCTCCAGGACCCTGTATAGTTGCAGCATGATCTCCCTGCTCTTGAATCCAATCCCTCCAGCAATGAAGGCCAACATTCTGTTTGCCTTCTAAATAACCTTTTGTACTTGTAAGCCAACTTTTTGCCATTCATGCACAAGCACTCCCAAGTCCCTCAGCACAACAGCAGTCTGCAATCTTTCACCATTTAAATAATAATCAGCTCTTCTATTATTCCTTCCAAAGTAGATGATCTTGCATTTTCCAACGTTGAATTCCATCTGCCAGACCTTTGCCCACTCACATGACCTATCGATATCCCTCTGCAGACTCTCCACATCCTCTGTACAATTTGCTTTTCCACTCAGCTTAGTGTCATGAGGAATGCCCCAAAGCACAGTGTCCTGGTGAATTCTGACAGGCATACATCAGGACTTGGAGTTGAGGATGCCCCAAAGCACAGTGTCCTGGTGAATTCTGACGGGCATACATCAGGACTTTGCGTTGAGCATGCCCCAAAGCACAGTGTCCTGGTGAATTCTGACGGGCATACATCAGGACATTGCGTTGAGGATGCCTCTAAGCGCAGTGTCCTGGTGAATTCTGACGGGCATACATCAGGACTTTGCGTTGAGGATTCAAGATTCTGGATCATTGGGACCTCCTTTAGGGCAGGTGTGACCTGTACAAAAAGGACGGATTACACTTGAATCCTGGGGGCACCAATATCCTGGCGGGGAGATTTGCTAAAGCTACTGGGGAGACTTTGAACTAAAGTGGTTGGGGGTGGGAATCAATTTGAAGAGACTAGGGGAGAGGAGGGAGAAGGAAGAAAAAGCTAGTAGACAGTGTGTAAGGGAGGATAGGCAGGTGATAGAAAATGGGAGCATTCAGACTGAAGATGTAAGGGAGAAGGAAGAAAAAGATAATAAAGCTGATCACATTGTTAGGGATAAACAGAGGAAGAGGGAGAGTTTCTTAAATGCATCTATTTTAATGCTAGGAGCATTGTAAGAAAGGTGGATGAGCTTAGAGCGTGGATTGATAACTGGAAATATGATGTAGCTATTAGTGAAACATGGTTGCAGGAGGGGTGTGATTGGCAACTAAATATTCCTGGATTTTGTTGCTTCAGGTGTGATAGAATCACAGGGACAAGAGGGGGAGGTGTTGCATTGCTTGTCTGAGAAAATATTACAGCAGTGCTTTGGCAGGATAGATTAGAGGGCACATCTAGGAAGCCTATTTGGGTGGAATTGTGGAATGTGAAAGGTGTAGTGACACTTATAGGGGTATATTATAGACCACCTAATGGGGAGTGAGTATTGGAAGAGCAAATTTGTAAGGAGATAGCAGGTATTTGTAGTAAGCACTGGGTTGTGATTGTGGGAGATTTTAATTTTCCACACATAGACTGGGAAGCCCATTCTGCAAAAGGGCTGGATGGTTTGGAGTTTGTAAAATGTGTGCAGGATAGTTTTTTGCAGCAATACATAGAGGTACCGACTAGAGAAAGGGCAGTGTTGGATCTCCTGTTAGGGAATGTGATAGGTCAGGAGATGGACATGTGTTGGGGAGCACTTCGGGTCCAGTGATCACAATACCATTAGTTTCAATATAATTATGGAGAACAATAGGACTGAACCCAGGGTTGAGATTTTTGACTAGAGAAAGGCTAACTTTGAGGAGAGGCGAAAAAGAAGGAGCGGATTGGGACAATTTGCTAATGGGAAGGATGTAATAGAGAAATGGAGGTCATTTAAAGGTGATATTTTGAGGGTACAGAATCTTCATCTTCCTGTTAGGTTGAAAGGAAAGTTCAAAAGTTTGAAAGCGCCATGGTTTTCAAGGGTTATTGGAAACTTGATTCGGAAAAAGAGGGAGATTTATAACAAATATAGGCAGCATGGAATAAATTAGGTGCTCGAGGAATATAAAGAATGTAAAGAGAATCTTAAGAAAGAAATTAGAAAAGCTAAAAGATACGAGGTTACTTTGGCTAGTCAGGTGAAAATAAATCCGAAGGGTTTCTACAGTTATATTAATAGCAAAAGGACAGTGAGAGATAACATAGCTCCCTTAGAGAATCAGAGTGGATAGTTATGTGTGGAGCCGAAAGAGGTGGGGAGATTTTGAACAGTTTCTTTTCTTCAGTATTCACTAAAGAGAAGGATATTGAATTGTGTAAGGTAAGGGAAACAAGTAGGGAAGTTATGGAAACTATGAAGATTAAAGAGGAGGAATTACTGGCACTTTTAAGGAAAATAAAAGCGGATAAATCTCCGGGTCCTGACAGGATCTTCCTTAGGACCTTGAGGGAAGTTGGTGTGGAAATAGCAGGGGCTCTGACAGAAATATTTCAAATGTCATTAGAAACGGGGATGGTGCTGGAGGATTGGCATATTGCTCATGCGGTTCCATTGTTTAAAAAGGGTTCTAAGAGTAAATCTAGCAATTACAGGCCTGTGCGTTTGACGTCAGTGGTGGGTAAATTAATGGAAAGTATTCTTAGAGATGGTATATATAATTATCTGAATAGACAAGGTCTGATAAGGAACAATCATGATGGATTTGTGCGTGGAAGGTCATGTTTGACAAATCTTATTGAAATTTTGAAGAGGTTATGAGGTAAGTTGACGAGGGTAAGGCAGTGGATGTTGTCTATATGGACTTCAGTAAAGCCTTTGACAAGGTTCCACACGGAAGGTTAATAAGGAAGGTTCAATTGTTAGGTATTAATATTGAAGTAGTAAAATGGATTCAACAGTGGCTGGATGGGAGATGCCAGTGAGTAGTGGTGGATAACTGTCAGGTTGGAGGCCAGTGACTAGTGGTGTGCCTCAGGGATCTGTATTGGGTCTAATGTTGTTTGTCATATACATTAATGATCTGGATGATGGGGTGGTAAATTGGATTAGTAAGTATGCAGATAATACTAAGTTAGGTGGCGTAGTGGATAATGAAGTAGGTTTTCAAAGCTTGCAGGGAGATTTATGCCAGTTAGAAGAATGGGCTGAACGTTGGCAGATGGAGTTTAATGCTGATAAATGTGAGGTGCTACATTTTGGTAGGAATAATCCAAATAGGACATACATGGTAAATGGTAGGGCATTGAAAAAAATGCAGTAGAACAGAGTGATCTAGTAATAATGGTGCATAGTTCCCTGAAGGTGGAATCTCATGTGGATAGGGTGGTGAAGAAAGCTTTTGGTATGCTGGCCTTTATAAATCAAAGCATTGAGTACAAGAGCTGGTATGTAATGTTAAAACTTTACAAGGCATTGATAAGGCCGAATTTGAAGTATAGTGTACAGTTCTGATCAGCAACTTATAGGAAAGATATTAACAAAATAGAGAGAGTACAGAGATGATTTACTAAAATGTTACCTGGGTTTCAGCACCTTAGTTACAGGGAAATGCTGAACAAGTTAGGTCTTTATTCTTTGGAGCGTAGAAGGTCGAAGGGGAACTTGATAGAGGTATTTAAAATAATGAGGGGGATAGATCGAGTTGATGTGGATAGGCTTTTTCCATTGAGAGTAGGGGAGTTTCAAACAAGAGGACATGAGTTGAGAATTAGGAGGCAAAAGTTTAAGGGTAGCACAAGGGGGAATTTCTTTACTCAGAGAGTGGTCGCTGTGTGGAACGAGCTTCCAGTAGAAGTGGTAAATGCAGGTTCGGTATTGTCATTTAAAGTAAAATTGGATAGGAATATGGACAGGAAAGGAATGGAAGGTTATGGGCAGAGTGCGGGCCAGTGGGACTAGGTGAGTGTAAGCGTCAGCACGGACTAGAAGGGCCGAGATGGCCTTTTTGCGTGCTGTAATTGTTATATGGTTAACTGGTTTAATATTGCAACCTGCAGGACCCCCGGCCTGCCTTCTGTAAGATCTCACTGTTGTGGAGGGAAGTAATTGTGTTTACAGTTGTGTGTGGGGGGAGGGGTGATCTGATGGATGAACGGAGAAATTATGGGATGTTGGGAGGGTTTACACACATGATATGAAGAGTTCGGATCAGACAGGTCTGACTAATCTGCGGAAACAGAATCAAAATCGGGTTAATTATCTCTGTTTATATGATGTGAAATGTGTTGTTTTGAGCACCAGTGCAGTGCAGAGACATAACATCAGTATGAATTATAAAATAAATAGTGCAAGTGAAGGAATAATGAGGGAATCAGTGGGAATCTCTGTGTCATCCCCGGCACAAATGTGGTGAACTACGTGTGCCTGTCTGGACACGCCCCCTTCTGACTGCTCCTGTGGCTCCTCCCACAGACCCCAGTATAAAGGCGATCGAGGTCTGATGCTCGGCCTCAGTCTCCAGGATGTAGCCGATCATCTCAGCCACAGGACATCTCTGCAGCAACTCCTCAGGACAGTGTCCTCAGCCCAAACACCCTCAGCTGCTTCCTCAACGACCTTCTGGTGTCAGGCAGTGATGTCTGAGGAAGGGACCTCTGAGAATCATCAGAATTGTGAGAGCTGATAAAATATTCAAACTAGCTGCCTTACTGTTTGGGAAATTATAGTGGTTAGACCAAGGGAGAAGGTGACTGAGAGGTGTCGATATGACAGTCAGGTCAGTGATTAGACTGGGGACGTGTTCAGTCAGCAAGGTGAAGCTCACTTGATCAAAGGTAAACAGGTGGAGGTCGGATTGCAGACCACGGCAGGAGAGTTTATCATCAGATAAGGAGAGTCACGGCAGGAAAACAGGGTCAGAAATGAAGACAATGAATTACAGAGAGCATTGGGAAATGACTGTCAGTGAGATAGAGAGACACCACATAGAAATAATCAAAGGTCAAATACTACAGAGAAATGCAGGTTTCTGCTGATTTTTTGTGAAATCCACATGTCACCATTGTATAACAGGAACCCGTAAGATCATTGACTCAGTGGAGTATCTTTGAGATCACACTCGAAGTGTTCCCCGATGTTCACTGTAACCGGGTCTGAATAAACTGCCTTGTTCCCGAAACTCACCACTGCTGTCTGGCAGGTTCTTTCTGTGCTGTTCCATCTGAACCGTATTTAAGTGGGAGACTGGTCTCCTACTCTGAAACAACACACACAAAATGCTGGTGGAACACAGCAGGCCAGGCAGCATCTACAGGAGAAATACTGTCGACGTTCCAGGCCGAGACCCTTTGTCAGGATTAACTGCAAGGAAAGATAGTAAGAGACTTGAAATTAGTGGGGGTAGGGGGAAATATGAAATGATAGGAGAAGACTAGAGGGGGTGGGGTGCAGCTAAGAGCTGGAAAGGTGATTGGCGAAAGTGATACAGAGCTGGAGAGTGGAAAGGATCATGGGACGGGAGGCCTCGGGAGCAAGAAAGGGGGAGGGGAGCACCAGAGGGAGGTGGATAACAGGAAGTGTGATGGTCAGAGATAGAGAAAAATGAGGGGAGGGGAAAATGAATAAATCAGGGATGGGATAAGAAGGGGAGGAGGGGCATTAACAGAAGTTAGAGATGTCAATGTTCATGCCATCAGGTTTCTGATAATTTTTTGTGAAATCCACATGTCACCATTGTATAACAGGAATCCGTACGATACTCAGTGGAGTATCTTTGAGTATGTTGGAGATATCTTTGACCTCTGACCTTACGATGGACAGAACCTCGTTGATGAAGCAGCTGAGGGTATTTGGGCTGAGGACACTGTCCTGAGGAGTTCCTGCAGAGAAGTCCTGTGGCCTGAGTATCTGGAGATCTTTGATCTTCCAAGTATTCCCTGATGTCCACTGTAACCGGGTCTGAATAAACTGACTTGCTCACGAAACCCACCACTGCTGTCTGGCAGGTTCTTTCTGTGCTGTTCCATCTGAACCGTGTTTAAGTGGGAGACTGGTCCCCACACCCACACCCAACCCCCTGTCCCTCTGTCCCTCGAGCTGCTGTTGTGGACGCTGCCTGATGAAGACTGTCAGACTCAGCGAGGTGGAGGTTGCAGAGCAACACACTCAAAATACTGGAGGAACTCAGGGGGTCAGGCAGCAGCTGTGGAGAGGATAACAGTCGTCGTTTCAGACCGAGACCCTTCAGCGCTGTTTATTCCTCTCCATATGCTGCCTGACCGGCTGAGTTCCTCCAGGATATTGTGTGTGTTGCTCTGGACTTCCAGCATCTGCAGAATCGCTTGTGTTTGTGAGTGGAGATTCCAGCCCAGTGCCCCTGCTCTCCGGGGCTGACGGGGTTTAGAAGACAGGCGGAGGAAATCATTTCCACACGTGGACCCTGTTCAGAACAAGTGAGACCGGACCTTTGTAGCCGGGCCGTATGTGGTGAAGTCAAACAGGGAAATGGAAATCAAGAGTTGAATGTTTTCCACACTGTGACGTACAATGTCCAGTCCTGTGGTGATTCCTGCAGCCACATCTTTGTCATCGCCACAGCATCAGTCTCCTCACAGCAGACTCCCTCCACATCCGATGTTCCATACCATTAACTGATTTAATAGTTGCTGTAAATTTACATTTTTTACTGTTTTTACACCTCAGTCTCTCTTTAGTCCTCCAGCTAAACAAATCGTGCCTTTGGAGGAACACCGAGGGTCAGGCAGCATCTGTGGAGAGAAATGGGCAATTGACATTTCGCGTAGAGAACCTTCGTCTGGACTGTCTCAACCCGGAATATCTTCTCTCTATTTTGCTCCACAAATGCTGTCTGACTCGCTTAGTTCCTTCCAGACTCTTGCATTTACAGTCCCCTGTGTCTCTCTTTTCAGGACTTGCCCCTTCAGTTCTGCCGTAGAATGAACCATGCTCTTCTCTGCGGCTTTATCTATGGTAGACTTGTTTAATGTGTTTCTGATCGCTGCTGTGGAAATGAACACGATTCCTGCTCACTGAAAAGGAACAGTCATTCCCGGGACTGCAGCGCCCCTAGTGGACAGCCGCGGTACCGCAGGCGTTCAGCAGCTCCCCGAAAGTGAATGGACCTTGAACCAGGAAGTACCGGGAGTTAACATGGCTTCGAAAGGACAGGTCGAGAGTTTAACCAAGGAGGTAATTTGTCCCATCTGCCTGGATTTCTTCACCGACCCGGTTATACTGGAGTGTGGTCACTACTTCTGCCGCTCCTGTATCACACAGTGTTGGGAAAGGGAGAAGAGAAACCCCTGCCTGGAATGCAGAGAGGAGATTGCAGACCGCACCCTCAGGGCATTAGCAAATCTGTCTGAGAAAGCTCGAAAACTAAACCTGAATCCGAAAGAGAAGGAAAGTAAACTTCACTGCGAGAAACATGGGGAAGACCTGAAGCTATTTTGTGAAACGGACAAGACACTGATCTGCCTGATCTGTGCGACTGCGCGGGAACACAAGTCTCACAACTTCATGCTGGTTAACGAAGCCGCTGAAATCTACAAGGTAAAACTAACCAGGTTTTGATCAGCTGTTTACTTAGTTGCATAATGTCTGATGTCTTTACTCTCTGATTCCCAGGGTCGGGTTAAATCTTCCTTAGACTCTCTCACTAAAAAGAAATCGGACTTCGAGGAAATGGAGCAACAACAGAAAGAGAAGATTTCTGGAGTTCGGGTGAGGCTCCTGAGCAGAATTTACAAATTCGCTGTGTAGTTTTGTTCCATTCAATGCAGAATAGCAGAGTATCGCAGCTCCACTAACCTGGGATCGATCCTGACCCCTGGAGCTGTCTGCGTGGAGTTTGCATGTTCTCCCCATATCCAGTACCTTCCTTTAGCCGACATTGCATGGTTAAACGGTAAATTGACGACTGTAATTAATCTTGTGACGTTGGGTGGTCTGTTTAGTCTGTTGGTCGGGCTTAGTGGGTCAGAGACTGAGTATATGTTTCAGGGAGACGTGGGGGAATGTGATGGAGAGGATTGTTCTGAGAACCAGCAGAGACATTACTGGGCTGAATGGTTACCTTCCATGTCAGAAGGAAATACAAAAAATAGCCTCAAATAGTAAACTAGCCTCTCCTTTCATTTGACAGGAACAGACACACAGCCTTCAGTCCCAGATCACATCCCATTTTGCTGAGCTGCGCCGGGTTCTCACTGAGAAAGAGCAGCGTGCACTCCGAGATCTGAGGAGTGGATTCTGAATCCAATGGAGAAAAATCTTCGAGAGATTCAAAAGAAATTAAATTCTATCCAGGAGGAAATCACAGAGGAGAGGATTCTGAATCCAATGGAGAAAAATCTTCGAGAGATTCAAAAGAATTTAAATTCCATCCAGGAGGAAATCACAAAGTTACAGGAACGAATGGATCAACAGGAAAATATCACATTCCTCATGGTGAGCGATTTCAATTTGTTTCTGTAAAAGTGCCCAGTCACAAAATGATGCATTTTATCTCAAATACTGTAGTTGGAAACTGATTTCCACCATGTGGACATCCTGACTGTTCAGAATTGTTGTTGTCCCAAACCGCCTCCTAGTACATCTGTACATCACAGGACAGTCTGCAACCTTCTCGGGAATGAGTTACTCTGATCAGAACACTGAGCTGGTGGTCGTTTCTGTGATTCCCACGTATAATATCCCCAATACTTAGAGTAACACCGAGTTACAGTCACAGGCTGTGAGTGTGTTTCTGATATTCTTTTCACCTCATTTCTTGTGGGATTTATTAACAACCATTTGATGCTTTATCTTTGGCTATTGGTCTCAGACAAGGAGAAATATTTTCTCCACTCCCATCCCATCAAATCCATTCGGAGGTATAAATTCCTCCATCTGATCCTCCTTGACATCATATCCAGATAAAAATACACAACCTGTCCAGTCTGTCCTGCAAGTTCCATCCTCTCAGTTTTGGTATAAATTTCATAAACATTCCTTGTGCTTTCTCCCGTCATTCCCCTCTTTCTCCATTCGTTTCAGTGGGAGAGAGTTAAGTGGGAATTTTCAGCAACTTGTAATAACTTGTCTCAGATTCCTGCTGGTCGGATGCTGATGGTCAGTCTCAGTCAATTGAGATCTGTGTTTTATTTATTTCAGGAGGAAGCTCGTCGGAAGAGGAGGTAGGACATGGTCTTTACTGAAACTCTGTATGGATTTGTAAATCAGTTCAAATATCACTGACGATCAGTTTATAACCAGCTGTATGATATTTACAGGACTGGTGATAATGACAAGACATTGTCAGTGACAGACGGTGCCCTACTGGTTGAAAAATTCTATCACCCCTATTTGTTCGACATAGCATTGGGAGAACCGTTTGACGGCATTAAACGAGGTAAAACATACAGATTCATTCCGGCACCAACCCCACCTGCCGGGAGGCATCACTGCCACACGGTCAGCTGGAGATGTCAGACCCTTGAACACACCAAACCAGGGACAATATACAAACAATTCTCTGTTCTGTTAGGTGAATCACTGCATCCTGTTCCCATTTGCACTGGGCAAACAAGCCAATGCTCGGGTTTGAAACCTGACATGGTAGCTCTGGAATTAATATTCCATTAATGACATTAAAGAGTATAAAATCTGGTATCACTGTGGTGACAGGGATTGTCAGAATAATACACCAGTCCTTCGAGCCCCTCCCCCTGTCTGACCTGTCCATGACCGCAGTCTGATTGACTCAGCTCTGCCCCCTGCTGGACTCGCCAGTCTCACTGCTGTGATCAAACCACCACATTGAGACTGAGCCCAGACACACCAACCAGCATTTACACTGGTGGACACAGCATGACCGGTCTGGCAAATCTCCCTCACACACATTCACAAGAAGGTTCAGCAGATTGTAGTCAGAGCCTCAACATTGCACATTGTTAGTCCCCTCAGTAACCTGGAAACTATTCTCTTCAGACACAGTGAATGGCTTCTATTTGAACAATTCACACGTGTCACCCATATTCCATCTACACACACAGTTCACCACAGGTTTTCCACCCCTCCCCCATCTGGTCCTGGTTCCATCTGCCATTCATCTCTCCCCTAATGGTTCCCATTGTCATAAACAGAAAAATGTCTGCAGATGCTGAAAATCCAAATCAACACACACAAAATGCTGGAGGAACTCAGCAGGTCAGACGGCATCTGTTGTAATGAATAAAAATTGATGTTTTGGGCTGAGATCCTTCTTCAGGACTAAAATTGAAAAGGGGAGATGCCAGAATAAAAAGTGGGGAGTGGGGAGAGAGGCTAGCGAGAAGGTGATAGGTGGGAAAGCTAAAGGGCTGGAGAAGAAAGAATCTGATCGGAGAGGAGAGTGGACCATAAGAGAAAGGGAAGGAGGAGGGGACCCGGGGAGTAGTGATAGGAAGGTGAGAAGAGGTTAAAGGCCAGAGTGGGGAATAGAAGGAGAGGGGAGGGGATGAGAAAAATTTTACCTGAAGAGGAAATCAATATTCATGCCATCAGGTCAGAGGCTACCCAGGCAGAATATAAGGTGTTCTCCTCCATCCTGAGGATGGCCTCATCTTGGCGCAAGAGGCGGCCATGGACCAATATTTTGGAATGGGAATTAAAATGTTTGGCCACTGGGAAGTTCCCCTTTGGGCGGATAGTGTGGAACCTCCTTTACTGATCAGATTCCAGCACAGGTTGGCCCTTGTGCTCCTGTTTCTCACCCTCCCACAGCTGTCTCCCACCTTCCCATCTCCCAAACTTCCCCGCAACCCCGCTCCGACTAGCGATCAAAACTTTCACTGTGTTGCTCTCCACCTGTCATTCACTTCCCAGTGTCTCCCATCTCCACAGTCCACACTCCCCACCCTTCCGCTACCTGGAGCATCGTGCCTGCCATCTTTCACCAATCTTCAGTCCACAGTCACTTCAGACTCCTGTCTCATCAGTCCCCTTCTCCTCTGCTCAATCTAACCCCTCATAACCCTATATATCTCTGTTAGATCACCTCCCAGTCCATTTACCTGCATTTGGTCTGTATCCTTCTAAACCTCCCTGTCATCATTTCTCAGTCCCAGGACTCAGCTCCTCTTTGGTGCCAGTTCCACAGGGCCCTCAATTCCCCCGTATTACAGAAGATGATCGACCTCATTTTCTACCACATTACAGAAGCAAATGTGCTGCAGGTCCTAAAATGCAGAAGGGTCGATAAATCCCCAGGTCCTGATCAAGTGTGTCCCAGGAAATTGTGAGAAGCTCAGGAAGAAATTGAGAGGCCCTTTTGGAGATATGTGTGTCATCGATAACTACAGGTGATGGGCCAGAAGACTGCAGGGAGACTAATTTTGAACATTTATTGAAGATCGACTGTAGGGAAAAGCCCTGGAAGTACAGACCGGTGAGCCTAACGTCAGAGGAGGGTACATTAATGGAGCAAATTCAGAGAGACAGCATCTACATTCATTTGGAAAGGCGAGGACTAAGCAGGGAGACCCAGCATGGTTTTTTGCATGGACGGAACGGTAGCATAGTGGTTAGCACAACGCTTTACAGTACCAGTGACCCGGGTTCATGTCCCGTCACTGCCTGTGAGGATTTTGTACGTTCTCCCCGTGACCGTGTGGATTTCCTCTGGGTTCTCCGGTTTCACAGTCCAAACCCATACGGTTGGCAGGTTAATTGGTCATTGTAACTTGTCCCATGGTCAGGCTCGGATTAAATCAGGGGTTGCTGTGTGGTGGGGGTTATTGTAACTTGTCCCATGGTCAGACTCGGATTAAATCAGGGGTTGCTGGGTGCTGGGGGTCATTGTAACTTGTCCCATGGTC
This sequence comes from Hypanus sabinus, assembly GCF_030144855.1. NCBI lineage: Eukaryota > Metazoa > Chordata > Chondrichthyes > Myliobatiformes > Dasyatidae > Hypanus > Hypanus sabinus. The sequence goes on along the minus strand of NC_082710.1, from coordinate 180,798,917 downwards.
AGGCTCGGATTAAATCGGGTTTCTGGGTGGTGGGGGTCATTGTAAGTTGTCCCATGGTCAGGCTCGGATTAAATCAGGGGTTGCTGGGTGGTGGGGGTTAAAGGGCCGGATGGGCCTATTCCGTGCTGTATCTCAATAAATAAATTACAGCTGATGAAAGAGCAGTAGATGTTGTCTCCATCGAGTTTAGCGAGGGATTTGACAAGGTAGCAGAGAGGTAGATGACATGGGATACAGTAAAATAGGACTAGGAGGGCCTAGATGGCCTGTTTCCGTGCTGTGATTGTTATATGGTTAAAATGTCTGACCCATTTAGAAGCTGAAGTTGTTTAAGATGTTGCTGAGGCCTAACATCAGTTTTGGTCACCTACCTATAGGAGAGATTAGATTAGATTCAACTTTATTGTCGTTGTGCCAAGTACAAAGCCAAATGAAATGCAGTTAGCATCTAACCAGAAATGCAGAGAATAGTGTTACTTACAAAATAGACAATAGACAATAGGTGCAGAAGTAGACCATTCGGCCCTTCGAGCCTGCACCGCCATTTTGAGATCATGGCTGATCATCTACTATCAATACCCGGTTCCTGCCTTGTCCCCATATCCCTTGATTCCCCTATCCATAAGATACCTATCTAGCTCCTTCTTGAAAGCATCTAGAGAATTGGCCTCTACTGCCTTCCGAGGCAGTGCATTCCAGACCCCCACAACTCTCTGGGAGAAGATGTTTTTCCTTAACTCTGTCCTAAATGACCTACCCCTTATTCTCAAACCATGCCCTCTGTTACTGGACTCTCCCAGCATCTGGAACATATTCCCTGCCTCTTGTCCAATCTTTTCCAATCCCTTAATAATCTTTTACGTTGCAATCAGATCCCCTCTCAATCTCCTTAATTCCAGAATGTAAAAGCCCAGTCTCTCTAACCTCTCTGCGTAAGATAGTCCGGACATCCCAGGAATTAACCTTGTGAATCTACTCTGCACTTCCTCTACAGCCAGGATGTCCTTCCTTAACCCTGAAGACCAAAACTGTACACAATACTCCAGGTGTGGTCTCACCAGGGCCCTGAACAAATGCAAAAGGATTTCCATGCTTGTTTACTCAATTCCCTTTGTAATGAAGGCCAACATTTCATTAGCCTTCTTCACTGCCTGCAGCACTTGCTCATTCACCTTCAGTGACTGATGAACAAGGACTCCTAGATCTCTTTGTATTTCTCCCTTACCTAACTCTACACCATTCAGATTATAATCTGCCTTCCTGTTCTTACTCCCAAAGTGGATAACCTCACACTTCTTCACATTAAACGTCATCTGCCAAGTATCTGCCCACTCACAGCCTATCCAAGTCACCCTGAATTCTCCAAACATTCTCATCACATGTCACACTGTCACCCAGCTTAGTATCATCAGCAAACTTGCTGATGTTATTCTCAATGCCTTCATTTAAATCATTCATGTAATTCGTAAACAGCTGTGGTCCCAATACCGAGCCCTGTGGCACCCCACTAGTCACCACCTGCCATTCCGAGAAACACCCATTCACGGCTACCCTTTGCTTTCTATCTGCCAACCAGTTTTCTATCCATGTCAATATCCTCCCCCCAATGCCATGAGCTCTGATTTTACCCACCAATCTCCTATGTGGGACCTTATCAAATGCCTTCTGAAAATCAAGGTACACTACATCCACTGGATCTCCCTTGTCTAACTTCCTGGTTACATCCTCAAAAAACTCCAATAGATTAGTCAAGCATGATTGGTAAATCCATGCTGGCTTGGCCCAATCCTATCACTGCTCTCTAGATATGCCACTATTTCATCTTTAATAATGGACTCTAGCATCTTCCCCACTACTGATGTTAGGCTGACAGACGATAGTTCTCTGTTTTCTCCCTCCCTCCTTTCTTAAAAAGTGGGATAACATTAGTCTTTCTCCAAACCTCAGGAACTGATCCTGAATCTAAGGAACATTGGAAAATGATTACCAATGCATCCGCAATTTCCAGGGCCACCTCCTTCAGTACCCTAGGATGCAGATCAACTGGACCTGGGGATTTGTCAGGCTTCAATCCCATCAGTCTACTCATCACCGTTTCCTTCCTAATGTCAATCTGTTTCATTTCCTCTGTTACCCTATGTCCTTGGCCCATCCATACATCTGGGAGATTGCTTGTGTCTTCCCTAGTGAAGACAGATCTAAAGCAATTATTAAATTCTTCTGCCATTTCTCTGTTTCCCATAACAATATCATCTTCAAATTCATTCTTCAAAGGCCCAACATTGTTCTTAACTATCTTCTTTGTCTTCACATCCCTAAAAAAGCTTTTGCTATCCTCCTTTATATTCCTGGCTCGCTTGCGTTCGTACCTCATTTTTTCTCCCCGTATCGCCTTTTTAGTTAAGTTCTGTTGTTCCTTAAAAGATTTCCCAATCATCGGTCCTCCCACTCACCTTAGCTCTGTCATAGTTTCTTTTTTGTTAATGCTATGCAATCTCTGACTTCCTCTGACGATCTGGGGTAGGATACAGAGTTGTCTGGGTGGAGACCTGTGACCAGTGGTTGTTCTGCAGGGATCGGTGCTGGGTCCACTGTTTTTCATCATTCATATGAATGATTTGGGGAGAATGTAGGTGACGTGTTTAGTAGGTTTGTGAAGGACTCTAAAATTGGTGGTTTCATGGACAGTGAAGAGGTTATTTATTTATTTAGAGACAGTGTGAAACAGGCCGTCCCAGACCAATGACCCGCTCCACCCAGCACCCCAACTATTTAAAACCAGCCTAATCACGGGGCAATGTACAATGACCATTTTACCTACAAACCGTTATGTGTTAGTACGAGCTTCACAGAGTGATAGAAACAAACAGCACAGGCCCTTCAGCCCATCTGGACTGTACCACAGCATTTAAACTACCTGCTCCCATCGACCTGCACCGGGACCATGGTCCTCCAACTCCGACCGTCCATGTACCATCCAAACTTCACTTAAATGTTTAAATCGAGCTGGCATGCACCACTTGGGCTGGCAGCTCGTTCCATACTCTCACAACCCTCTGAATGAAACAGTTTCCCCTCATCTTCCCCTTAAACTTTTCATCTTTCTCCGTTAACCCATGACCTCTGGTTGTAATCCCACCCAACCTCCATGGAAAAAGCCTGCTTGCATTTACCCTATCTATACCCCTCATAATTTTGTATACCTCTATCAAATCTCCCCTCAGTCTTCTATGTTACAGGAATAAAGTCCTAAACTATTCAATCTTTCCCTATGACTCAGGTCCTCCAGTCCCAGCTACATCCCTGGAAATTTTCTCTGTACTCTTTCAAACTTGTTTACATCCTTCCTGTAGGTAGGTGACCAAAACTGTACTCAATACTTTGATTTCTGAAGGCCAATGTGACAAAAGTGTTGGGAACTGTCTCATTGTGTTCAGCGTTCTGTGTAAAGCCCCGGCCTTACGTCCTGTATCCAGGGAGGGGTCCCGGCTCTGTGTTCTGCATTCCTGTTCTCCCTCAACCCAGGCTCTGTGTTCTGCGTTCCTGTCCTTCCTTGACCAAGGCTCTGTGTTCTTGTCATGTCCATGTGCCTCACCCAGCACAGGAGTACCTTGCCTAGCCCAGTGCTGGGGTTCTTTCGTCCTGTGCTGCAGTTCCCTTGTCCTGTCCGGGAGTCTCTCATCCCGTCCTGTTACCAGGTCTTTTCCTCACCTGGTTCTGGATTCCGAGCCCGAGTCAAGACCTAGGTTCTGAGTCCTTGTCCAGTCTCTGGCTCAAAGCCCAAGCCCAGGCTCCTAGTTCCCAGTTCCATGTCCAGGTTCCGCTATCCTCGTCAAGTCCTAGCCCAGGCCTGGAATCCTTGTCTCGTCCATGTCCATGAGTCATGTCCAGCGTCCTTTCTTCCTCACTTCCCTTGCTTCCTTCTCATGCCCAGTCCTATTCCTGGTAGTTCAGTGCCTGTGTCTTGCTTTTGGGTCCACTCCCAACCACCCCCCATGAAAATTTTAAACTTGTTTACATCTTTCCTGTAGGTCATTGACCAAACCTGCGCACAATATTCAAAATTAGGCCTCACCAACATCTCATACAACTTCAACATAACATCCATCTCCTGTACTCAATACTTTGATTTATGAAGGCCAAAGAAAAGCTTTTTTATGACCCTGTCTACCTGTAACACCACTTTCGGTGTATTCTGGACCTGTGTTCCCAGATCTGCTGTAGAACAGAGTCCTCGGTGCCCGACCATTCACTGTGAAAGACCGACACTGGGGTCCTACCAAAGGGCAACAGTATTGTGTTATCCATTACATAACCCTCTTGCTCATCGTTTATCCAAGATTACAACGAGATCCTGATTAATTGGGTCTCTGGGCCATTGGATGGAAATTGATTTTAATTCAGAGAGATGAGGGTGTTGCATTTTGGAAGGTAAACCAGGACAGGATTTACACAGCAATCGGGGGCCCTGGAGAGTGTTGTGGAACAGAGAGACCAGGAGGTGATTGTCTTCATCAGTCAGAATACTGAGTACAGGATCTGGGACGTCACGTTATGAGTGTACAAGACATTGGGAAGGCCACATTTGGAGCAGAGTAACTCACACAAACTGCTGGAGGAACTCAGCAGATCAGGCAGCATCTATGGATATGAATAAACAGTTGATGATTTGGGCCAAGGTTTTGTGTGTGTTGCTTTGGATTTCCAGCATCTGCAGATTTTCTAATCTTTATGATTTTGATCACCCTGTACAGTTCTGGTTATCTTTCTACAGGAAGGATGACATTAAACTGAGAGGGTATAAAACAGATTTACAAGGATGTTACTGGGACTGGAGGGTTTGGGTTATAAGGAGAGGCTGAATATTCTTGGTCTTTTTCCTGGAGCTCAGGAGGTTGCTAAAGGAAAATGTAGAGGTGGATACAGTTACAATGATTTAAAATACACCTGGACTAGTACGTGGGTGGGAAAGGTTTAAAGGAATAATGGGCAAATACAGGTAAATGTAACTAGTTCATTGAAGCCAGTTGGTCGGCACGGATGAATTCTGCCTCTTTAAATGCCTCCAGTGTTTACTCACCCCATCCTCATCTGGATCCAGTTGTTGCTCCACCCCTTCCTCACACCCGTTTCCACTGCTATCTCCCATCTTTCTTTCCATTCGTGAGGTAATGTCTTGGCTTGACACACCGACTGGACATCTCCCTTATCACACGCTGCTTGACCGCTGAGATCCTCCAGAATTTTGTGTGTGTTGATCGGGAAAAATCCGCTCTCCATGTCGAGGAAAAATCTCGGGAAGATGCTGATTTTCCGTCCGCTGTGTTTGGGTAAAACCCCGGGAAAGGGTCCTGTCGCCCACCCGACTGTGCCTGAGGCCGAGAGGCCTCTCCCCCCGGACCCGGGGCCGCGCTGTCCGAGTCTCCCCCCGATCCCCGGGTACTCTCTAATTCTCTGCTTCTCCCCCCAGTCTCTGTCACCCTGGATGTGGAAATGGCGCATCCGCGGCTCGAGGTGCCTGAGGATCGGAAGAGTGTGAGATACACCGGGACCCGGAGGAATCTCCCTGACACCGGGAAGAGGTTCACAGACTGGGCTTGTGTGCTGGGATCGGAGGGATTCACATCGGGGAGACATTACTGGGAGGTGGAGGTGATGGGGAATCGGCGCTGGTGTCTGGGAGTCGCCGCAGAGTCTGTGGAGAGGAAGAGAGGGGTCACCCCGAGTCCGGAGACCGGATTCTGGACCATCGGGCGGTTTAATGACGAGATGTGGGTTTACACCTCCCCTGTGTCCCGTCTCCCTGCCGGTCCCATCCCCGGGAGGGTGGGAGTTTATCTCAGTCCGATACAGTTTCATTTTACAACGCCGAGACCAAGTCCCATCTCCACACCTTCACCGGGAATAAATTCACAGAGAAACTTTATCCTTACTTCGGGCCTTGGGATGCAAACGAGTGGCTGAGAATCTGCTCCGGTTCCGCTCCGGGTCTGTAAACGGGTCGGGTCCCGGGACCGGTGTCAGGAGTCAGTCAGTGTAAATATAAATGTGCGGAGAGTGAAATAAACACGATGTGAGAATTATCGATCCATTAATTTTAACTCGTTCACCGCATCCGTCAACGGAACGGAAACACTGAGGATTCAGCAGCAGCCGCGGGCGGCGAGTCCTGAGCTCCCCGGCTCCCCCGGGTCCTAAAGTCCACCGGGACTGACAGGGTTACTGGGGCAAGTGGTGGTGGTGCTGACTGGCAGAGGGAGGTCAGGGTGAAACTAGGTAACACGGGACATGTCTGGGTCTCCCACTGTGTCGGGCAACATCTGTGGAAGGAAATGGGCAGGTGAGGGGTAATAGCTGAGGGAGGGGTGAAAATATGTCAGAACTGGGAGGTGATAGGTGTCAGTGACAGAGGGCTGAAGAGGGTGAGTGGAAAGTGGACCCCGGAGTAAATGGTGGGGGGAGGGCAGATGGAGAGGGTGGGGAGTAGTGTCTGGGTGATGGGCAGATGGAGAGGGTGGGGAGGAGTGTGTAGAGAATGGGCAGATGGAGAGGGTGGGGGAGGAGTGTGTGGGTGATTGGAAGATGGAGAGGGTGGGGAGGAGTGTGTGGGGGATGGGCAGATGGAGAGTGTGGGGAGGAGTGTGTGGGGGATGGGCAGATGGAGAGGGTGGGGGAGGAGTGTGTGGGTGATGGGCAGATGGAGAGTTGGGGAGGAGTGTGTGGGTGATGGGCAGATGGAGAGGGTGGGGGAGGAGTGTGTGGGTGGGGCAGATGGAGAGGGTGGGGGAGGAGTGTGTGGGTGATGGGCAGATGGAGAGGGTGGGGAGGAGTGTGTGGGTGATGGGCAGATGGAGAGGTGGGGAGGAGTGTGTGGGTGACCGGCAGATGGAGAGGGTGGTGAGGAGTGTGTGGGTGATGGGCTGGTGGATCAGGACGATTGAGACAATTAAACAGGAAAAATGACAGAGGGAGAGATGACCAGAAGTTTGAGAAATCGATGTCAGGTTGCCGGTCACCCTGGTGGAACATGAGGTGCCATTCCTCTAATTTACGAGACAATTCGCTTCGGGATCTCTGCATTGAATCAGATATTCAGCTTAAGAGCATAAGATGTAGTAGAAGTAGGCCATTCGGCCCATCAATTCTGCTCTGCCGTTCAATCATGGGCTGATCCAATTCTTCCAGTCATCCCCATCCCCTGCATTCTCCCAATACCCTTTCATCCCCTGGCTGATCAAGAACCTATCGATCTCTGCCTTAAATACACCCATTGACTTGGCAACCAATTCCACAGATTTACCACCCTCTGACTAAAGTAATTTTTCCACATCTCAGATCTAAAAGGAGTTCCTTCAATCCTGAAGTTCTGCCCACTTTGTTGTAAATTTCTTTCAATCTACCCGATGCAAAGACACCACGTACTATGGTGAAAGTAACTTTAACACTTTATAAGCAAGTTACCTGAGAGAACCCTCCTTAAGCTCTCTGTCTAGGGGGCTGCTTCGAAGGTCTCTTTCCTCTGAAGCAAATACAGTTCTTCATGCAGTCATTGCACAGATACATAGAGAACATAGAATAGAACAGCACATTTCAGGCCCTTCGGCCCGCAATGTTGTGCCGACACTCAAACCCCGCCTCCCATATAACCCCCCACCTTAAATTCCTCCATATCCCTGTCTAGTAGTCTCTTAAACTTCACTAGGGTATCTGCCTCCACCACTGACTCAGGCAGTGCATTCCACGCACCAAACACACTCCGAGTGAAAAACCTTCCTCTAATATCCCCCTTGAACCTCCCTCCCCTTACCTTAAAGCCATGTCCTCTTGTACTGAGCAGTGGTGCCCTGGTGAAGAGGTGCTGGCTGTCCACTCTGTCTATTCCTCTTTTATATCTTGTACAACTCTATCATGTCTCCTCTCATTCTCCTTCTCTCCATAGAGTAAAACCCTAGCTCCCTTAATCTCTGATCATAATCCATACTCTCGAAACCAGATGGCATCCTGGTAAATCTCCGCTGTACCCTTTCCAATGCTTCCACATCCTTCCTATCGTGAGGTGAGCCGAACTGGACACAGTACTCCAAGTATGGCCTAACTAGAGTTTTATAGAGCTGCATCATTACATCGCGTCTCTTAAAATCTATCCCTCGACTTATGAAAACTAACACCCCGTAAGCTTTCTTAACTACCCTATTTACCTGTGAGGCAACTTTCAGGGATCTGTGGACATGTACCCCAAGATCCCTCTGCTCCTCCACACTATCAAGTATTCTGCCATTTACTGTGTACTCTGCCTTGGAGTTTGTCCTTCCAAAGTGTACCACCTCACACTTCTCCAGGTTGAACTCCATCTGCCACTTCTCAACCCACTTCTGCATCCTGTCAATGTCTCTCTGCAATCTTCGACAATCGTCTACACTATCTACAACACCACCAACCTTTGTGTCGTTTGCAAACTTGCCAACCCACCCTTCTACCCTCACATCCAGGTGGTTAATAAAAAATCACAAAAAGTAAGGTCCCAGAACCGATCCTTGTGGGACACCGCTAGTCACAACCCTCCAATCTGAATGTACTCCCTCCAACACAACACTCTTCTGCAGCCAAGCCAATTCTGAATTCACCTGGCCAAACCTCCCCGGATCCCATGCCTTCTGACTTTCTGAATAAGCCTACCTTTCTGAATAAATGTGTCATCCAGTCAGGATGGTGGAACTAGGGGAGGTTTCTCTGGTGAGGGACACTGAAGTTGGGCTTGGGGCTTCTGTTCGGCGGTAGATGAAGAGAGAAGCTGCTGGAGAGAACAGGTCGTGAGATTCGATCCGGTGCGGGACGGTGATCCGATGGTCCGGTGCCGAGACCGATTGAGGATCGGTGAATATGGTGAAACGTTGAGCTCCAACTTGTGAACATTTAACTGTTTAATTAAAATGGCCCTTCTCTTTTTGTTTTTCTTTATTAACCCTTTAGTTAAGATTCATCAATATATTTCCTTTATTCCAATGCAGTGTACTGTTGGTTACTCCGTGACACTAATATCTAACAGGGTAGCAAATTACACAGCATCCACACAAACCCGGGTTCTGGGTGGGAGAACCGTCTCAACCTCACAAATTTGTCGAGACCAGACAGTATCTTCCCGAGACTCACACAGCCAAGGAAACCAGAGGGTTTCGCTTGTGATCTCCTCAGTCTGTGATGCTCCCTCCCTGGTAAGGATTGGGGGGGCGGGGGAAGGTGTACCAGAGTGATTCCCCACAACTCCTGCTGGACAGTGGGGAGCGGCGAGTGTGCACTTGGCATCTGCTGACACACTCTGTCCCGACAGGGTGAAAGCAGAGAGTGAGAGCGAATAACTGGAGCAATTCCGCCACCTGCTGGCCATACCGGGTACGAGGAAAATTATATTTAAGATTCATTGAGCAAACACAAGGAAATCTGCAGATGCTGGAAATTCAAACAACACACACAAAATGCTGGTGGGACACAGCAGACCAGGCAGCATCTATAGGAGAAACACTGTCGACGTTTCGGGCTAAGACCCTGACAAAGTTAGTCCTGTCGAAACGTCGACAGTGTTTCTCCTATAGATGCTGCCTGGCTTGCTGTGTTCCACCAGCATTTTGTGTGTGTTGTTTTAAGATTCATGTTATTTTCTGCTTCAAGTCAAGTCAAGTCACTTTTTATTGTCATTTCGACCGTAACTGCTGGTACAGTACACAGTAAACACGAGACAACTTTTTCAGGACCATGGTGCTGCATGAAACAACACAAAAACTACACTAGACTACAGACCTACCCAGGACTGCATAAAGTGCACAAGACAGTGCAGGCATTACAATAAATCATAAAGAAGACAATAGGCACAGTAGAGGGCAGTAAGTTGGTGTCAGTCCAGGCTCTGATATCTTTTTAAATTGACATGTCGCTTGCCGAAGTGGGCCATAAGGTCGGTAAGAGCAAATCGAGCATTCGCACAATAAAGCAGAAAGAAAGAGGCTGAAATTTTTCGTTCTGCATATTATTTAGCTCAGAATGACAGACCATACTCTGATCACTTTGGCTTATTGGAGCTTCAGTAAAAAATGGCATTGACATTGGAATGAGACTGCATTCCCACATTGGTGCTACAGAGATAATTAATTGCAGAGACATTAATATGAAAAAGAAAATTTGCCAGCATATCAAGCAGATAAATGACAAATTTTCTGTTCTCATTGATGAATCAGCAAGCCTGAGCATTGAGACTGTTCTAATAGTTTATTTGAAATGTGAAAGTGATAAGGAAGGTGATCCCCATTTTCTGTTTTTAGATCTCATTGATCTGCCTGATCAGAAAGCTGAAACTATTGAACTGTCTCAATAACCATGGGTTTGATGACTCTCACTTGAAACAGAACCCTGTAGCATTTGCTAGTGATGGGGTGAGTGTAATGCTTGGTGTCAAATCTAGTGTTGCTACAATTCTCAAGGAACATTACGCTGATGTGATAATTTGGCCCTGTCTTAATCACAGATTAGAACTTGCAGTAGGTGATTCTGCGAGAGAAGTCCATGGAATAAATCATTTCCAATCATTGAATGGACAAATTGTACTCTGTTTACAGTAGATCACCTCTAAATCAAAAGGAACTGTCTGAATGTATCTCTCAAGTAGAACAACACATTTGCAAATCCCACTGTTGTGGAGGGAAAGAGTTGTGTTTGTGGGGAGGGGTGATCCGATGGATGAACGGAGAAATTATGGGATGTTGGGAGGGTTTACACACATGATTGGAAGAGGTCGAATCAGACAGATCACTGAGCCTGACTAATCTGCGGAAACAAAATCAGAATCGGGTCAATTATCTCTGTTTATATGATGTGAAATGTGTTGCTTTGAGCAGCAGTGCAGTGCAGAGACATAACATCACTATGAATTATAAAATAAATAGTGCAAGTGAAGGAATAATGGGGGAATCACTGGGAATCTTTGTGTCATCCCCGGCACAAAGAAGATGGTTGTGGTGTTTGGAGCTGACCATCTCAGCCACAGGACATCTCTGCAGGAACTCCTCAGGACAGAGTCCTCGGCCCAAACACCCTCAGCTGCTTCCTCAACGACCTTCCATCCATCGTAAGGTCAGAGGTCGGGATGGTCACTGATGACGACACAATGTTCAGCACCATCTGCCACCCCTCAGGTAATGAAGCAGCCCACAACACAAATGCAGCAAGACCCGGACAATATCCAGGCCTGGGCTGATAGGTGACAAGTGACAATCACACCACACAGTGTCAGGCAGTGATGTCTGAGGAACGGATCCCACATTGGTTCTACAGAGATAACTAATTGCAGAGCCATTAATATGAAAAAGAACCTAGAACCTTTCTTTTTAATAGGTTATTTTCAATAGATATTGTCCAGGTCTTGCCCTGCAAATCCCTTGAAAAACTTACCCCCTCACCTTCAATCTCTGCCCTCTAGTTCTGGACTCCCCTGGTTCCCTGGTGTGACCTTCCAGCCCTTCTTACGGCAGCACCTGAGCCACCCTCCAGTCTTCCAGCAGCTCACCTGTGGGGAAATGTGAAGCAAATATATCTGCCAGAGTCTCTGCAAACTCATCCTCTGTCCTAATGAGGGGCTGTGGTGAGAGGGTTTGTGGGAAAGGAGACCCTTATCACACATATTCATCCCCCTTCACCTTCAGTTTCCATGTACACACACAGTTCACCACAGGCTTTCCATCCCTCCCCCATCTGGTTCCGGTTCCATCTGCCATTTATCTCTACCCTAATGGTTCCCATTGTCATAAACAGGAACAAGTCTGCAGATGCTCAAAATCCAAATCAACAAACACAAAATGCTGGAGGAACTCAGCAGGTCAGACAGCATCTATTGTAATGAATAAACAGTTGATGTTTTGGGCTGTGATCCTTCTTCAGGACTAAAATTGAAGAGGGGAGATGCCAGAATAAAAGGGTGGGGAGAGGGGAGAGAGGCTAGCTAGAAGGTGATAGGTGAAGCCAGGGGGTGGGAAAGCTAAAGGGCTGGAGAAGAAAGAATCTGATCGGAGAGGAGTGTGGACCATAAGAGAAAGGGAAGGAGGAGAAGACCCAGGGAGTAGTGACAGGGAGCTGAGAAGAGGTTACAGGCCAGAGTTGGGAATAGGAGGGGATGAGAAAAATTTTACCTGAAGAGGAAATCAATATTCATGCCATCAGGTCAGAGGCTACCCAGGCAGAATATAAGGTGTTCTCCTCCATCCTGAGGATGGCCTCATCTTGGCGCAAGAGGCGGCCATGGACCGATATTTTGGAATGGGAATTAAAATGTTTGGCCACTGGGAAGTTCCCCTTTGGGCGGATAGAGTGGAACCTCCTTTACTGATCAGATTCCAGCACAGGTTGGCCCTTGTGCTCCTGTTTCTCACCCTCCCACAGCTGTCTCCCACCTTCCCATCTCCCAACCTTCCCCGCAACCCCGCTCCGACTAGCGATCAAAACTTTCACTGTGTTGGTCTCCACCTGTCATTCACTTCCCACTGTCTCCCAACTCCACAGTCCACACTCCCCACCCTTCCGCTACCTGGAGCATCGTGCCTGACATCTTTCACCAATCTTCAGTCTGCAGTCACTTCAGAGTCCTGTCTCATCACTCCCCTTCTCCTCTGCTCAATCTACACCCCTCATAACCTTATATATTTCTGTTCGATCACCTCCCAGTCCATTTACCTGCATTTGGTCTGTATTCTTCTAAACCTCCCTTGCATCATTTATCTGTCCCAGGCCTCAACTCCCGTGTCAGCTCCAAAGGGCCCTCAATTCCCCCGTGTTACAGAAGGTGATCAATCTCATTTTCTACCACATTACAGAAGCAAATGTGCTGCAGGTCCGAAAATGCAGAAAGGTCGATAAATCCCCAGGTCCTGATCAAGTGTAACCCCGGACATTGTGGGAAGCTCAGGAGGCGAGTGTGGAGCCCAATTTGGAGATTTGTGTGTCATCGATAGCTATGGGTGAGGGGCCAGAAGACTGGAGGGAGACTAATGTTGAACATTTATAGAAGATCGGCTGTTGGGAAAAGCCAGGGAAGTACAGACCGGTGAGCCTAACGTCAGAGGAGGGTACATTAATGGAGGGGATTCTGAGAGACAGGATCTACATTCATTTGGAAAGGTGAGGACTAATCAGGGAGACCCAGCTTGGTTTTCTGCATGGACGGTATGGTAGCATAGTGTTTAGCACAACGCTTTACAGTACCAGTGACCCGGGTTCATGTCCCGTCACTGCCTGTAAGGAGTTTGTACGTTCTCATGTGACCGTGTGGATTTCCTCTGGGTTCTCCGGTTTCACAGTCCAAACCCGTACCGGTTGGCAGGTTAATTGGTCATTGTAACTTGTCCCATGGTCAGTCTCGGATTAAATCAGGGGTTGCTGGGTGGTGGGGGTCATTGTAACTTGTCCCATGGTCAGGCTCGGATTAAATCAGGGGTTTCTGGGTGGTGGGGATCATTGTAACTTGTCCCATGGTCAGGCTCGGATTAAATCGGGGTTTCTGGGTGGTGGGGGTCAAAGGGCCGGAAGGGCCTATTCCGTGCTGTATCTCAATAAATAAATTACAGCTGATGAAAGTAGTTTAGCGAGGGATTTGACAAGGTAGCAGAGAGTTAGATCACATGGGATACAGTACGATCTGGAATAGGATACAGAGTTGTCTGGGTGGAGTCCTGTTACCAAAACTGTACACAATATCCCAAATTAGGGCTCACCAACATCTCGTACAACTTCAACATAACATCCATCTCCTGTACTCAATACTTTGAAGGCCAAAGAAAAGCTTTTTTTATGACCCTATCTACCTGTAACACCACTTTCGGTGTATTCTGGACCTGTGTTCCCAGATCTGCTGTAGAACAGAGTCCTCGGTGCCTCACCATTCACTGTGAAAGACCGACACTGGGGTCCTACCGAAGAGCAACAGCTCACACTTGTCTGCATTAAATTCCAGCTGACACTTTTCAGCCCATTTTCCCAGCTGCCCCAGATCCCACTGCAAGTAATGATGGTCTTCCTCGCTGTCCACTCCTCCCCAATCTGAGGGATGAATCGGGAGCACCCGGAGATTTTGTTGGCCACCCGACCGAGTCTCCCCCCCGCCACACCCCGGTCCCGGGGACTCTCTAATTCTCTGCTTCTCCCCCCAGTCCCTGTCACCCTGGATGTGGAAACGGCGAGTCCGTGGCTCGAGGTGTCTGAGGATCGGAAGAGTGTGAGATTGACCGGGACCCGGAGGAATCTCCCTGACACTGGGCAGAGGTTCACAAACTGGGCTTGTGTGCTGGGATCGGAGGGATTCACATCGGGGAGACATTACTGGGAGGTGGAGGTGACGGGGAATCAGTGCTGGGGTCTGGGAGTCGCCGCAGAGTCTGTGGAGAGGAAGGGAGGGGTCAGACTGAGTCCGGAGACCGGATTCTGGATCATCGGGTGGATTAATGATGAGATGCGGATTCTCACCTCCCCTGAATCCCGTCTCCCTGCCGATCCCATCCCCGGGAGGGTGGGAGTTTATCTCAGTTATGAGTCTGGGACAGTTTCATTTTACAACGCAGAGACCAAGTCCCATTTCCACACCTTCACTGGGAATAAATTCACGGAGAAACTTTATCCTTTCTTCTGGACTATCTATAAAAACCAGTGGCTGAGAATCTGCTCCGGTTCCGCTCCGGGTCTGTAAACGGGCTGGGTCCGGGACCGGAGTCAGGAGTAATTCAATGTAAATATAAATGTGCAGAGTGAAACAAACACGATGTGGAAATTATCGAACCATTAATTTTAACTCGTTCACCACATCCGTCAACGGAACAGAAACACTGCGGATTCAGCAGCAGCCGCGGGCGGCAGATCCTGAACTCCACGGCTCCCCCGGGTGCTAAAGTCCGCCGGGACTGACAGGGTAACTGGGGCAAGTGGAGGTGGTGCTGACTGGAAGAGGGAGGTCAGGGTGAATCTTGGGAAAACAGGACATGTAGTGAAGGTAACACACAAAGCACCTGGGTCTCCCAGCATTTCAGGTAACATCTGTGGAGGGAAATGGGCAGGTGAGGGGGTGGTAGGTAGATGAGGGAGGGTGGAAGTGTGTTGGGAATTGGGAGGTGAGAGGTGTCAGTGACAATAGGGTGATGGGGCTGGTGGATCAGGAGGAGAGAGACGATTAAACAGGAGAAGTGACAGAGGGAGCGACTACCAGAAGTTTGAGAAATCGATGTTGATGCCGTCAGGTTGCCGGCCACCCTGGTGGAACATGAGGAGCCGTTCCTCTAATTTACAAGACTAATGGAGCCGGCATCTCTACTGAATCATATTCAGTTTAAGACCATAAGATATAGAACCAGAAGTTTCGACTTCTGTATCTTCTTCCATTCGGCCAAACAAATCTGCTCTGCTATTCAATCATGGGCTGATCCGATTCTTCCAGTCACCCCCATCCCCTGCCTTCTCCCGATACCCTTTGATCCCCTGGCTGATCAGGAACCTGTCGATCTCTGCCTTAAACGCACCCAATGACTTGGCCTCCACATCCGCTCGGGGCAACAAATTCCACAGACTTACCACCCTCTGACTAAAGTAATTTCTCCGCATCTCAGATCTAAAAGCTAACTCTTTATAAGCAAGTTACCTGAGAGAACCCTCCTTAAGCACTCTCTCTAGTGGGCTGCTTTGAAGGTCTCTCTCCTCTGAAGCAAACACCATTCTTTTTATATACATGCAGTCACGTACACAGATACATGTGGTTTCACCCCCTTAGTTTCTGTACAGATGAATATTGTTAACTTTCCTCTTGTCCTAGAATCCCCTACCATGAGCAATAACTTTACCATTACTAATCTGTTCAGGCTTTTTGACATTCGGAATGTTTCTATGACACCCCCCTCATTCTACTGAACTCCAGGGAATACAGCCCAAGAGCTGCCAGACTTTCCTCAATGGGTAACCCTTTCATTCCTGGAATCATTCTCGTGAATCTTCTCTGAACCCTCTCCAATGTCAGTATATGCTTTCTAAAATGAGGAGCCCAAAAATGCTCAAAATACTCCAAGTGTGGTCTCCCGAGAGCATCGGAGCCTCAAAATCACATCCCTGTTCTTATATTCTATACCTCTAGAAATGAATGCCAACATTGCATTCACCTTCTTCACCACTGACTCAACTTGGAAGTTAATCTTTAGGGTATCCTGCACAAGGACTCCCAAGTCCCTTTGCATCTCTGCATTTTGAAGTATCTCCCCCTACTTAAATAATTGTCTGCTCATTTACTTCTTCCACAAAAGTGCATGACCATACACTTTCCAACATTGTATTTCATTTGCCACTTCTTTGCCTATTCCCCTAATCTATCTAATTCTCTCTGCAAGCTCTCTGTTTCCTCAACACTGCCCGCTCCACCACTGATATTTGTGTCATCGGCAAATTTAGCCAAAAATCCATTCATCCCATAGTCCAAATCATTGACATACATCATAAAAAGCAGTGGTCCCAACATCGACCCCTGTGGAACTCCACTAGTAACTGGAGGGCAGCCAGAATAGGATCCCTTTATTCCCACTCTCTGATTTCTGTCTATCAGCGAATACTTCACCCATGCGAGTAACTTCCCTGTAATTCCACGGGCTCTTAATCTTGCTTGGCAGCCTCATGTGCGGCACCTTATCAAAAGCCTAAAAATCCAAGTACACCGCAGATACTACATCTCCTTTGTCTACCCTGCTTGTAATTTCCTCAACAATTTGCAGTGGGTTAGTCAGGCAGGATTTTCAGGTGCAACGTGTCCTTTTTGTACTGGTCGTTCCTCCCCCAGTGATCCAGGAACGCAAAACCCTGCCCGCTTCACCAGTCTCTCAACCACACATTAATATGCCTGTTCATGCTATACTTGTGCTCATTACCAATTGTCACAGGCAGCAATCCTGAGATTACTACCCCGGAGGTCCTGCGTTTCAGCTCCCTACCCAACTCCCTGAATTCTCTCTTCAGGTCCTCCTCCCTTTTCCTACCAGTGTCATTGGTATGAACGTGTACCAAGACTTCTGGCTGGTCAACCTCTCCGTTCAATATACTCTGCACCCGATCTGAGACATCCCGTACCCCGGCACCTGGGAGGCAACACACCATGCGGGTATCTCTATCAGGCTGACAGAACCTCCTGTCTGTTCCCCTCACTATGGAATCCCCCTGACTACCGCATTCCTCATCTTCTTCTCTCCCTTCTGCACCACGGAACCAGGCTCAGTGCCAGAGACCCGATCACTGTGGTCATCCTGGGTCAGGGTCACCCCCCTCAACAGCATCCAAAGCGGACCCAGTATATAACCAGGAAATGTGGGAAAAACTCAGCAGGTTGGTCAGGATCTGTAGGGAGAGGAACAGGCTTCACGTTCCACGTCGGTGATTCAATCACTGCCTGCTGTGTTCTGGGTTCAAGTAATTTCTGTTTTGTTTTAGTTCTTCCAGCATCTGATTGAAGAAAATATAGGAGTGCAGTGTAATTTCTTCTGGAAAGGGGGATAAAGGAGGAGGAATGTGATAGGAGAGGGGTGTGGACCATTAGAGAAATCGATGCTCAGGTAGAATCAGTAGAAAGAGCCAGGGAAGTGGTGTTGATCATGTCTAATGGGAGAGCAGGTGAGGGGCTGAATGGCCTCCTTGCTTCTGTTTCTGAGTTCTTCAGAGCAGTGTACAGACTGACCTGAGGGAGGGTAGAAGGGTCCGGGGAATAAATAGAGATGTAAAGCAGGAGGGTGACAAGGTGATTAAATATCGATTATTTAAATTGTCAGGCAAATATCTTTGACACTGAAATGGGGGATCTTGATGCAGCAGAAGATTGTGAGGTGTTGGATACACTGGGATTACTCAAACACGGATGCAGGAAAACTTCCTGACTTCCCCCCTGTACAGCCCTCCTCTGATGTGAGGTCCCACTCTTCCTAATGAGACTAATGGAGGTGACAGCACACACACCGGCCCTTCGACGTAACATGTCCCTGACAACCAAGCTGGCTTCCTCAGCACGTCCCATTTGACAGCATTTGGCCAGCATTCCTCTAAACGTTTTCAATCAAGAACTTGTCCAAATGTCTTAAAAATGTTTCAGTTCTATTAGCATCTACCATTTCCTCTGGCAGCTCATCCCATTTACCGACTGTTGTGAGTGAGGAAACAGATTCGATAGGTATCACAGACAAGGAGTCTGGACAGACAGTCTTCGTAGTAAAGGATTTTATTTACAGAAGGCAAACGTGAGAAAATGGCTACAGGAGCAACACACACACACACACACACACACACACACACACACAATATACAGTAGTTGGATAGGCAATAAAACACACGCGGACAATTAATAACGAACGTGGGAAAACTGCATGGGAACAAAGTACACACACACTCACACACAAACACACTCACACACTCACACACTCTCACACACACACACACACACACACACTCACACACACACACACACACACACACACTCACACACACACACACTCACACACACACACACACACACACACACACACACTCACACACACACACACTCACACACACACACACACACACACACACACACACACACTCACACACACACACACACACACACACACACACACTCACACACACACACACACACACTCACACACACACACACACACACACACACACACACACACACACACACACACACACACACACTCAATACGATATCTGCCCCCCTCGGCTTGTGCAGGCACGGCTCTTCCGCTCGGGGACAATACTCACACTCCAACCCTATTCAATGCACAACTCACCAACAGCTGGGTGGTCCCTCGGAGACAGCAAAAATGACAGCGGCTCAAGCACACGTGGCTTCCTTTATAGTGCAGCAGGACTGGTGAGTCCAGCCCAGGTCATTCACAGGGAAGCCAGTGGCTCGGTGCCAGTCGAGTTAAACTGATTACAAAGGCCAATTGCCAAGTACAAAGGCCAAGTACAGGGCGAATTAAAGGAACCAATGGTCCAATGTGCATTGATGGGTGAGGAGGGGTCAAACTTTGATTGGCAGGTGCTGTGTCTTCCGACCAGGTAATAGGCAGGTGACAGTCACGACCCTTCCAATACACCATCCACCTTCTGTGTGGAAAACTTGCCGCTCAGGTCCCCTGCTAATCTTTACCCTCTGAGCTTAAATCTGTATCCTCTAGTTTAGACTCCCCTCCCCTGGGGAAAGACTGTGACCATCGACCTCATCACTGCCCTGCAGGATTTTATCAATCACAATAATGTCTACCCTCACAAAATGCTGGTGGAACACAGCAGGCCAGGCAGCATCTATAAGGAGAAGCACTGTCGATGTTTTGGGCCGAGACCCTTCGTCAGGACTAACCGAAAGGAAAGATACTAAGAGATTTGAAAGTAGCAGGGGGAGGGGGAAATGCGAAATGATAGGAGAAGACCGGAGGGGGTGGGATGAAGCTAAGAGCTGGAAAGGTGATTGGCAAAAGTGATACAGAGTTGGAGAAGGGAAAGGATCATGGGACGGGATGCCTCGGGAGAGAGAAAGGGGGAGGGGAGCACCAGAGGGAGATGGATAACAGGCAGAGTGATGGGCGGAGAGAGAGAAAAAAACAAACAACTAAATATTGTCAGGGATGGGGTAAGAATGGGAGGGGGGGCATTAATGGAAGTTAGAGAAGTCAATGTTCATGCCATCAGGTTGGAGGCTACCCAGCCGGTATATAAGGTGTTGTTCTTCCAACCTGAGTGTGGCTTCATCTTGACAGTAGAGGAGACATATGCCTTACGAGCCTGACTGAGTTCTTTGAAGATGTAACAAAACACATTGATGATGATAGAGCAGTGGATGTAGTGTGTATGGATTTCAGTAAAGGATGATGGAGCTGGCTGAGTTTACAACTTTTTGCAGCTTTGTGTGCCTGGACCTGTGAACAGCCTCAACCAAACAACCTTCACGTTCCTGTCTGATCCCAGCAGCATTCTGCTTGATCCAATTCAGGACGAGTTCACAGGTATTTCCATGAATATTTTATGTCTAACGGAATGATGGTCACTGGTCCCAACGTGCCCCCACCCCACTGTCACATCCACCACTTGCCCAGAGTCATGTCCTGAAATGGGTCAAGTGTGACCCCTTCTCTAGTCGGGTATCTACACGTCACTTGTGAGACCATTCCAGACCACACTTCACCAATTCTACCCTGTCCGAACCGTCGACACCATGTCTGTCCCAGTCAATGTTAGGGAAGCTGAAGTCTCTGACTATTACAGAGTTATCTGCATTCTCCCTACACATGGGCTCTTCTGATTCTCACTGACATTTGGCATCCTACGGTACAATCCCAGCAAAGTGACAATCTCCATATTTCTGACTCCTACCAGTAACCTACTGGCCGTTCCCCACAAGGATCTCTCTACGTGCTATGGTGATGTTCTCCCGAATCAACATCGCAACTCCCCTTCCTCTCTGACCCCCACTTCTGTCACACCTTTGCATCTGTAGCACAGTGAGGTGGTTTTGATCTTATTCAATGGGAGAGCAGGTGTGAGGGGCTGAACAGCCTCCTCGCTGCTATTTCTGATGTTCAGAGCAGTGAAAAGACTGAGCGGGCATAGAAGGGGTCGGGGAATAAACAGAGGTGTAGAACTGGAGGGTGGTCCCCAGTAAAGAGACACCTGACAAGTGAGCGGCTTTAAAACTGAGTCTGAGGTCTGTAAAGGTTCAGGATCAGCCTGTCCTTGTCAGAGTGAAGGGCAAGACTGGAGGGATGAGGGAACCCTGGCTGACGAGGGTCACTGAGGCTCTGGTTCAGATGGAGTCGTAATTCAGGGGAAACCAGCTGGGGTCCTTGAGGAGTAGAAGGGGTGTGGAGAACACTGCAGAGAGAAAATCAGGAGAGCAAAAGGGGACAAGAGAAAGCTTTAGCAGGTCAGATAAAGGTGATTCCAAACAGATTCTGTGAGTCTGTGGAAAACAAAAGGGTAACTGGTGAGGGAATATGTCCCTTGAAGGATCAGTATGGTCATCTATGTGTGGAGTACACAGCAGATGGGTGAGGTCTGAAATAAATACTTCTCATCTGTATTGACTGTGGAGAAGGTGACGGAAGCTGGGGAATTCCGGGAGGAGAATACGAATGTCCTGAAACATACCGACATTACAAAGGAGGCAAATCAGTTTTCTCTCCCGGGTGATCACATGGATCACATGGTGATCACAATAATAAAATAAAACGGGCGGCATGGTGCCCTGTTGCCTTGTGGGATTCAGTGAAAACTAGAGTTAAGATTGTATCAGTCATGATCTTGTTGAATAGTGGAGCAGGCTTGAGGGACCGATTGGCCTACTCCTGCTCCTATCTCTTATGTTCTTATGAGGCTGCTCAGCTTAAACACAGAAACCTGAATAAATCCCGCGGTCTGATCCAGTGCATCCTCTGTCATGGTGGGAATCCAGGGAAGAAATTGCTGGGCCCCTGGCTGTGATATTTCAAACACTGAGCACAGAACAGTACAGCACAGGAACAGGCCATTCTGCCCACGCTCTCTATGTTGACCATGATGTAACCACATTTGCCCGCAAAAGATCCATAAACTCCATTCGCTGTCTGTTCATTTCCCTGTTTAAATGTCTGATAAATATCACGATCGTATCTGCTTTCACCACTCCCCATCCCGGCCGTGCGTTCCAGGAAGATACTATTCATTGTGTCCAATAACATGTCTTGAACATCTCAGTTCAATTTTGAAGATCTTACTTTAAAGCTTTACCCTTCATAGAGAGATCTAGGAATAACAGTGCATAGTTCCCTGAAGGTGGAGTCTCATATAGATAGGGTGGTGAAGAAGGCTTTTGGAACGCTGGCCTTTATAAATCAAAGCATTGAGTATAGAAGTTGGGATGTAATGTTAAAATGGTACAAGGCATTGGTAAGGCCAAATTTGGAATATTGTGTGCAGTTCTGGTCAACGAATTATAGGAAAGATATCAATAAATTAGAGAGAGTGCAGAGACGAATTACTAGGATGCTACCTGGGTTTCAGCACTTAAGTTACAGAGAAAGGTTGAACAAGTTAGGTCTCTATTCATTGGAGCGTAGAAGGCTGAGGGGGGGATTTGATCGAGGTACTTAAAATTTGAGAGGGATAGATAGAGTTGACGTGAATAGGCTGTTTCCATTGAGAGTAAGGGAGATTCAAACGAGAGGACATGATTTGAGAGTTAGGGGGCAGAAGTTTAAGGGAAACACGAGGGGGTATTTCTTTACTCAGAGAGTGATAGCTGTGTGGAATGAGCTACCTGTAGAAGTCGTAGAGGCCAGTTCAGTTGTGTCATTTAAGGTAAAATTGGATAGGTATATGGACAGGAAAGGAGTGGAGGGTTATGGGCTGAGTGCGGGTAGGTGGGACTAGGTGAGATTAAGAGTTCGGCACAGACTAGGAGGGCCGAGATGGCCTGTTTCTGTGCTGTGATTGTTATATGGTTATATGGTTATATAGTGTCCTCGGGGAGATTACACTGACTGAAACTGTCTCGGAATTAGAAGAGGTGGTCTCACAGGGTAGAGGCAGGAATGATCTTTCCCCTGGATGGGGTGTGGAACCAGGGGTCACAGACTCACAATCAGCCATCACCTCAGCAGGACAGAGATAAGGAAAAATTCCTCTCCCAGTGTGTGGTGAATCTGTGGAATTCTCTACAAAATATTTCTGGATTTAAGAGGAACAGCGATGATGGGATGGTGCAGGAAATTGGCACTGAGGTCAATGATCAGCCATGATCTGAGTGACGGTCAGATCAGGAGCAAGGGGCCAAATGGCCACAACTGCTCCTGTTTCTCAATTTCTTGAAACACAAATCGATCTTTGTGTCTTTTAATTTTTTGGTCTTCAGTCTGTTGGATTACACAGGGGAACGGTAACCAATGCACTCTGTGTAGAGCATCCTCTGTACCCCGTGTTGACTGTATTCACTCCACTGTCCCCAGTGTTTGTAACAGGATGCAGAGTTTGTTGTGTTCATTGTTTTTGTGCCCAGTGAGAAAAACGACTGTGTAAACACCCGGGACACTTTACTGCATTTACACAGCGACTGTACCTAAATACCAGTTGTAGTTGTTGACGGCTGCGTCAACAGCTACTGAACATAGAACACTGAACAATACAGCGCAGGAACAGGCCATTCGGCCCACAAGTCTGTGCTGAACATTGTGCCAATTCAATCTCATCCCATCTGCTTGTACGTGGTCCACAACCCTCCATTCCCTGTCTGTTCATGTGTCTGTCTGAATGTCACTGAAATGTTGTTGTTGCATCTGTTTCCACCACCTCCCCTGACAGCACATTCCGGCACCGACCATTCTGTGTAAAAAAATACTTGCCTCATCAATCTCCTTTAAACCTTCTCCTCTCACCTGTCGTATTTACACCCTGTAGTGTTTGACATTCCCACGCTGAGGATAAAGAGACTCTGACTGTCTATCATGTCTGTGTCAGTTGGTGACTGTTTCCTCGACAGCTGCTGAATCACTGTGTTCCAAGACCTCTGTACCTTGTGATCCGCTCAGTCTGTGAGGATCCCTCCCTGGTGAGGAGAGGGAGTGTGGACTAGACCAAGACTGTTGTAGCGTGTCAAACAACGTCTGCAGAGGCAAAGGGATGGCGGCGATTCACGGTGCAGGATCGCCACCGGCTGCTCGAAGCCGGTACTGCAGAGAGAACTGAGTCAAGATTAAATTTATCATCAAAGTACTTATATTGTATGTCACCATATAGTGTCTTTAGATTCATTTTCTTTCAGGAAAAAAATACAATAGACTTTATGGAAAAACTATGCTGAAACAAAGTCTGGCAAACAACCAATGTGTAAAAGAAGACAAATCGTGCAAACAACAACAATAAAATCATAAATAACACAGAGAACTTGAGATGTAGAGTCTTTGAAATCGAGTCTCTAGATTGTGGAGACAGTTCAGTGTTGTTGTGAACAGCTGTCCACGCTGGTTCACGAACCTGACTGTTGTAGTGTAATAACTACCTGAAATATGACTTGTGGATAGGTGGGTTAATTGGAAACCGTGTTCCTTGTGTGTGTCTGTAGTCGAATCTGAAGAGTGTTAATGAGATCACAGGGAGAATTCTTTTAAAATACTATCTATGTATTAATGTTGAATTAATGGTATTAGACAGCGAGGACTCTTTAATATACTACTGTCTGTCAGCAGGAATTCAAGAGTTAATAGGCATCTGCTGTCAAATCATCAACACAGTTTTGTATGCTCAATAATTGCTGGTCTTCAAATGTAACAAGATGTCGTTCAGTGAATGCTGATGACTGGCACATAAGAACGTGAGAAATAGGAGCAGGAGTAGGCCATCCGGCCCATCGAGCCTGTTCCACAATTCAATAAGATATTGGCTGATCTGTCCGTAAACTCAGCTCCATCTACCTGCCTTTTCCCCATCACCCTTAATTCCTCTAGTATGTAAAAATCTATCTAACTGCATCTCTAATATATCTAGTGAGGAAGCCTCAACAGCTTCCCTGGGCAGAGAATTCCACAGATTCACTGCTCCCTGGGAAAAACAGTTTCTCATCATCTCCATCCTAAATCTTCTCCAATGAATCTTGAGGCAATGCCCTCTAGTTCTAATCTCATCTACCAATGGAAACAGCTTTCCTACTTCAATTTTATCTATTCCTTTGAAAATTTTGTGTGTTTCTATAAGATCCCCTCTCATTCTTCTGAATTCCAGAGAGTATAGTCCCAGGCGACTCAATCTCTCCACATTGGTTAGTCCCTTCATCTCATCTACTCTGCACTGCCTCCAAAGCCAGTATATCCTTCCTCAAGTATGTAGACCATAACTGCACGCAGTACTCCAGGTGCAGCCTCTCCAGGACCCTGTATAGTTGCAGCATGATCTCCCTGCTCTTGAATTCAATCCCTCCAGCAATGAAGGCCAACATTCTGTTTGCCTTCTAAATAACCTGTTGTACTTGTAAGCCAACTTTTTGCGATTCATGCACAAGCACTCCCAAGTCCCTCAGCACAACAGCAGTCTGCAATCTTTCACCATTTTAATAATAATCTGCTCTTCTAATATTCCTTCCAAAGTGGATGATCTTGCATTTATCAACGTTGTATTCCATCTGCCAGAGCTTGGTCCACTCACTTAACCTATCTATATCCCTCTGCAGACTCTTCACATCCTCTGAACAATTTGCTTCTCCACTCAGTTTAGTGTCATCAGCAAATTTCGACAGGCATATATCAGGACTTCGCGTTGAGGATGCCCCGAAGCGCAGTGTCCTGGTGGAGTCTGACCTCAGGCTCCTGTACATCTAGCCCAGAGCAGCCTTTGCCTCAGAACGTCGAGACTCAGGTTATATCCTGACATAGGTTGCTGTTCATGTGGAGTTGGCACGTCCACCATGTGACCACATGTGTATCCCTGGATGCTCAACTTTATTCCCACTCCTCAAAGACGCATGGGTTGTTGTCAGAGAAACTAATTCATTCACATAAACACTCTAGACAGTCAGAGATAATAGAGACACAATGTCGTGTGGGGGCCCGATCCCCTAACATTGGGATCCCCACCTGCGAAGACCAAGACAAGCACACCTTTATTTATACAGAAAGTTGAGACACGTTACGGGGCAACAGTTGTACAAACATCTCTGATGGTTAGCTATAACTCACATACGTTATATATGTCTGTCATACACATATATATATGTATACATATATATACACATACGTCTGTCATCGTGCATAGATTGATTTGTCTCGCAGGCATGCCTGTCATGTTTTCAGCTAAGGAATGTATCACATTCGAAAAGCTTCATTAAATCCTTAGATAGAGTAAGTCATTTAAGTACGAAGATATAATTTGTTTTATGTTAGTAGCTAAGAGGTGAAGAACAAAACAGGATCTTTTTCAATTATCAGAAACTTGACAGCTGACAGGGTCCTCCCAACAATTTATGTCCTTCACTGTCTTTATATTATTTACCCAGCTGTGTTAAGCACGAACACCAGCACTAGACATATTGATCATTAAGTGAAGGTACATGGTGTTAACAACTCAGGTATTTTAACCCTTTATTCAAAATCTTCCTCCACAATTGTTGATTTCTTTGGACGCTATTGATTACAGCTCGATTGTGTGGTAGAATCTTGATGGAGTTGATGAGAATGCAGGAGGACTCTTCTTAACAAAATATTTATTATTAATAATGTAGATGGACAATTGAGGACTTTTGAAATACTGGCTGTTACCGGAGACTCAAGCGTTAACAGCCATCTGCTGTAAGACATGGTCAGACCACACTGACAGTAGGCTCGGTAATAGTGAGTCCCTTGTCTAAGGAGGGATGTGTTGGCACTGGAAAGAGAGCAGAGTATGTTCACGAGAGTGATTCCAGGTATGAAAGAGTTAAGGCATAAGTAGTGTTTTTATAGCTCTGGGCCTGTGCTCAATGGAGCTCAGAAGAATGTCCAGGGACCTCATTGAAATCCATTGAATGTTGAAAGGCCCAGATAGTGTGGAGTGGAGAAGAGAGAAGGGGGGGGGGGTGGAGAGAGAGTGGGGGGGGGAGAGAGAGGGGAGGTGGAGAGAGAGAGGGGGGGGGGAGAGAGAGAGAGACTATAAAACCCTGCTGAAGTCACATCGTTCAACTGAAACTCACTTACTCTACCAAGCTAAATATTTATACTAATAAAGAGTGTCTCTCACTGAGTTGATGATCTTCCAGCAGCAGTTTCCGTGCTGAATGACTCAATGACACCGAGATCACCGGAAACAGGAACGTCAGCACTGAGGCCGGCAGGTCAAATGTCTCTTGTTTACAGAGGGACGATGAAATATTGCAACCTGCAGTAGCCCTGGCCTGACTTGAGGGTCCTGACTTCTGTAAGATCTCACTGTTGTGGAGGGAAGGAGTTGTGTTCACAGTTCTGTGTGTGTGGGGGTAGGGGTGACCCGATGGATGAATGGAGAAATTATGGGGTGTTGGGAGGGTTTACACACACGATATGAAGAGGTCGGATCAGGCAGGTCACTGGGCCTGACTAATCTGCAATTGGGTTTATTATTGTAGTGATGGCTTGCAGCAGGCTGAAAAGTTTGAGCAGGTAGATATTCAGTAAGAGGATGTGCTGGAGCTACTGGAAAGCATCAAGTTGATTAAGTCGTCAGATCCGGATGAGATGTACCCCAGACTACTGTGGGAGGCGAGGGAGGAGATTGCTGAGCCTCTGGCGATGATCTTTGCATCATCAATGGCTATGGGAGAGGTTCCGGAGGATTGGAAGGTTGCGGAAGTTGTTTCTTTATTCAAGAAAGGAAGTAGAGATAGCCCAGGAAATGATAGACCAGTGAGTCTTACATCAGTGGTTGGTAAGTTGATGGAAAAGATCCTGAGAGGCAGGATTTACGAACATTTGGAGAAGTATAATATGATTAGGAATAGTCAGCATGGCATTGTCAAGGGCAGGTCGTGCCTTATGAGCCTGATTGAATTTTTTGAGGATGAGACTAAACACATTAATGAAGGAAGAGCAGTAGATGTAGTGTATACGGATTCAAGCATGGCATTTGATAAGGTACCCCATGCAAGGTTTATTGAACAAGTAAGGAGGCATGGGATCCAAGGCAACATTGCTTTGTGGATCCAGAACTGGCTTACCAACAGAAGGCAAAGGGTGGTTGTAGACGGGTCATATTTTGCATGGAGGTCGGTGACCAGTGGTGTGCCTCAGGGATCTGTTCTGGGACCCTTACTTTTCGTGATTTTTATAAATGACCCTGATGAGGAAGTGGAGGGATGGGTTAGCAAATTTGCTGATGACACAAAGGTTGGAGGTGTTGTGGATGGTATGGAAGGCTGTCAGAGGTTAGAGCGGGTCATTGATAGAATGCAAGACTGGGCTGAGAAGCCGCAAATGGTGTTCAACCCAGATAACTGTGCAGTGGTTAAGTTTGGTAGGTCAAATCTGATGACAGAATGTAGTATTGAAGTTAAGACTCTTGGCAGTGTGGAGGATTAGAGAGATCTTGGGGTCTGAGTCCATAGAATGCTCAAAGCAGCTGCGCAGGTTGATTCTGTGGTTAAGAAGGCATATGGCGTATTGGCCTTCATCAATCGTGGGATTGAGTTTAAGAGCCGAGAGGTAATGTTGCAGCTATATAGGACCCTGGTCAGACCCCACTTGGAGTACTGTACTCAGTTCTGGTCGCCTCACTACAGGAAGGATATGGAAACCATAGAAACGGTGCAGAGAGGGTTTACAAGGATGTTGCCTGGATTGGGGAGCATGCCTTATGAAAACAGGTTGAGTGAATATGCAGGAGGAAATCTGCAGATGCTGGAAATTCAAACAACACTCACAAAATGCTGGTGGAATACCGCAGGCCAGGCAGCATCTATAGGGAGAAGCACTGTCGACGTTTCGGGCCGAGACCCTTCGTCAGGACTAACCGAAAGGAAAGATAGTAAGAGATTTGAAAGTAGGAAGGGGAGGGGGAAATGCGAAATGATAGGAGAAGACCAGAGAGGGTGGGATGAAGCTAAGAGCTGGAAAGGTGATTGGCGAAAGGGATAGAGAGCTGGAGAAGGGAAAGGATCAAGGGATGGGAGGCCTCAGGAGAAAGAAAGGGGGTGGGGGGAAGCACCAGAGGGAGATGGAGAACAGGCAAACAACTAAATATGTCAGGGATGGGGTAAGAAGGGGAGGAGGGGCATTACCGGAAGTTAGAGAAGTCAATGTTAGAATCAGGTTGGAGGGTACCCAGCCGGTATATAAGGTGTTGTTCCTCCAACCTGAGTTTGGATTCATTTTGACAATAGAGGAGACCATGGATAGACATATCAGAATGGGAATGGGACATGGAATTAAAATATGTGGCCACTGGGAGATCTTGCTTTTTCTGGCGGAACAAGCGTAGGTGTTCAGCGAAATGGTCTCCCAGTCTGCGTCGGGTCTCACCAATATATAAAAGGGAGCACAAAACACAATATACCACACCAGCTGACTCACAAGTGAAGTGTCGCCTCACCTGGAAGGACTGTCTGGGGCCCTGAATGGTGGTGAGGGAGAAAGTATAAGGGCAGGTGTAAAACTTGTTCCGTTTACAAGGATAAGTGCTAGGAGGGAGATCGGTGGGGAGGGATGGGGGGGGGGGAACGAGTGGACAAGGGAGTAGCATAGGGAGCGATCCCTGCGAAAAGCAGAAGGGGGGAGGGAAAAATGTGTTAGGTAGTGGGATCCTGTTGGAGGTGGCGGAAATTATGGAGAATTATACGTTGGACCTGGAGGCTGGTGGGGTGGTAGGTAAGGACAAGGGGAACCCTATCCCGAGTGGGGAGGTGGGTGGATGGGGTGAGGGCAGATGTGTGGGAAATGGGAGAGATGCGTTTGAGAGCAGAGTTGATGGTGGAAGAAGGGAAGCCCCTTTGTTTAATAAAGGAAGACATCTCCTTTGTCCTGGAATGAAAAGCCTCATCCTGAGAGCAGATGCGGCGGAGACAGAGGAATTGTGAGAAGGGGATAGCATTTTTGCAAGAGATGGGTGGGAAGAGGAATAGTCCAGATAGCTGTGAGAGTCTGTAGGCTTATAGTAGATCTTTCCTTTCGGTTAGTCCTGACGAAGGGTCTCAGCCCGAAACGTCGACAGCGCTTCTCCCTATAGATGCTGCCTGGCCTGCTATGTTCCACCAGCATTTTGTGTGTGTTGAGTGAATTTGGCCTTTTCTACTTGGACCGACGGAGGATGAGAGGTGACCTGATAGAGGTGTATAAGATGATGAGAGGCATTGATCGTGTGGATAGTCAGAGGCTTTTTCCCAGGGCTGAAATGGTTGCCACAAGAGGACACAGGTTTATGTGCTGGGGAGTAGGTACAGAAGTGATGTCAGGGGTATGTTTTTTTACTCAGAGAATGGCGAGTATGTGGAATGGGGTGCCGGCAATGGTGGTGGAGGCAGATACGACAGGGTCTTTTAAGAGACTTTTTGGATAGGCATACGGAGCTTAGAAGTCTTGAGGGCTATAGGTAAGCCTAGTAATTTCTAATGTAGGGACATGTCCGGCACAACTTTGTGGGCCGAAGGGCCTGTATTGTGCTGTAGGTTTTGAATGTTTCTATGTTTCTAATATCTTTAGCCAAAGGGTGGGGAATCTGTTGAATGCGTTGTCACACGTGTCTGTGGAGGCCGGGTCAATGGAAGTGGTGGATAGGTTCATCATTAATTACGGCGTGAAAGGTTATGTGCTGAAGACATGACAATGCGAATAGGTGGGAAATGGATCGGTCATGGTGAAATGGCAGAGCAGACTCGATGGACCAAAAAGCCTAATTCTGCTCCTATTTCTTAGATTCTTATGGTCTTACTTCAATAAACGAAATGGTACAAAACCCTAAATTCAATTACCTTTATTCACTTTCCAAGCTAATTTACAATCTTTCCGATTTAGACATTCAGAATGGAATCAGAAGCGATGGTCAACCAGTTTCTGTCCAATGTTCGGAAGAAAGGATAAAGTTTCTCCGCGAATCTAAAGTTACTGAATGTGTACAGAAGGGACTTGTTGACCACATTGTAAAATGAAACTGTACCTGCTTCGTAACTGATAAGGACCCCTACCCTTTGGGGAATGGGTTCAGCAGGGAGTTCCAATCGACGTGTAGTATATGCATATATTTTGCTATCCATCTGCCCGATTGCCCAGGTACCATTATATGGTTTTAGTACCAGACGTCCATTCCTCTCTACAGACTCCGCTGCCACTCCCAGAGCCCAGCGCCGATTGTTCCTCACAACCACCTCCCAGTAATGTCTGCCCGATGTGAATCCCTCCGATCCCAGTACACAGGCCCCATATATAAACCTTCGCCCAGTGTCAGGACGACTGCAGCTGGTCCTGATCCATCTCAAACTCTTCCGATCCTCAGACACCTCGAGCCGCAGATGTGCCGTTTCCACGTCCAGAGTCACAGAGGCAGTGTCTAATCGGGGGTGGGGGGAGGTGGGGGAGGAGAAGCAGAGGATTAGAACATCCTGAGAGATCGCGGGGAAACTCAAGGCAGCACAGTACCGAGATCTGAGGAGAAGCCTATTGCTAAACAAAACAACTGTCAGAAGTAGAACTTGGTCCTGGTATATCAGCCTCGTTTATAGGGCAACATAGGTAGGTACCTAGAAAAAAAGGGTTTGGCCGTGTATGGCGAAATGCGGGGAGATTCGACCAGTGTGCTGGCTTCACATGGACGTGTTGGGCTAAGGTCCCGTTACATTCTTGGTGGACTCTAACTACTTACTGCACAGAAATGTTTGATAAATTAGAGTGGAAACAAGAGAGTCAGATTTACCTTCGCTGATGCAATTAATTTCTTCACTCAGCATGGCTTTCAACATACTTGCATGATCCAATTTTTTAACAGTCAGGGTACCGTCTTTTATTAACATTTCACGGACTTCCTCGCTGATCCTGCCAGTATGAAAGTTCAATGATTCAAAGATTCAATATCTTCAAGGCACGACTGTGCAAGCGCGTGGACGTCAGCGGTAAGGATTTAACAGGAAGACAGCTTTATAGAACAGTTGAGGGAGAAAGAGTAGGAGGGCCCTGGCTCAACGGGGCTTAGGTGATAACGAGTCAAAGTGAGGTAAGTTACTTGTGAGGAATAGGACAAATGTCTGTGAGGCCGGTGTTCTGTACTGGGTATCAGATGTGGGATGTCCAGGAGACTCCCTACCTCTTGACGGCCACATCCGCACTAGGTGTGTCGACCTGCAGCTCCTTAGGTACCAGGTTTGGAAATGGAGATGCAGCTCGATGACCTTCGTCTGGACAGGGAAAGTGAGGAGATGACAGAGAGGAGCTATAGGCAAGTAGTCACACTGGGGCCTTGGGAGTCAGGCAAGTGAGTAACTCTCAACATAGGGAAGGGCAAGAGTCACATACTAAAGAGCACCTCAGTGGCTACCCCTCTTAACAATAAGTCCTCTTGTTTGAGTACTGTTGTTGGGGGATGACCTACCTGGGGGAAGCAACAGTGGCCGCGCTGCTAGCACAGAGTCTGTCCTTGTGGCTCAGAAGGGCAGGGAAAAGAAGAAGGCAACAGTGATAAGGGACTCTATAGTTAGAGGTCAGAAAAGCGATACTGTTGACACAGGGAAGAAAGATGGATGGTAGTTTGCCTCCCAGATGCCAGGATCCGGGATGTTTCTGATCACGTACATAATATTCTGAAGTGGGATGGAGAACAACCAGAGGTTGTGGTACATATTGGTACCAACGACATAGATAGGAAAAGGGAGGTGGTCCTGAAAACAGGGAGTTAGGAAGGAAGTTGAGAAGCACGATCTCAGAGGTACTAATCTTGGGATAACCGGCTGTGCCACATGACAGTGCGTATAGGAATAGAGTGATGTGGAGGATAAATGCATGGCTGAGGGATTGGAGCGGGGGGCAGGGATTCAGATTTCTGGATCATTAGGACTTCTTTTGGGACAGACATGACCTGTAGGAAAAGGACGGGTTACATTTGACTCCGGAGGGGACCAGTATCATGGGAGGGAGGTTTGCTAAGGCTACTGGGAGACTTTAAATTAGAATTGCTGTGGAGTGGGAACTGAACTGAAGAGGCGGAGGAAGAGGCGGTTGGCTCAGAAATAAAGAAATCTTGTAGGCAGTGTGAGAAAGAGGATAGGCAGGTGATAGAGAAGGATGCGCTGAGACTGATGATTTTAGATATGTCTATTTTAATCCAAGAAACACCATGAACGAAGCGGATGAGCTTAGAGCCTGGATCAGCACTAGGAGCTAAGATGTTGTGGCCAGTACAGAGGCTTGGATGGCTCAGGGGCTGGAATGGTTACTTCTGATAGACTTCTGATGTTTCAGAAATGACAGGGAGGCAGGCAAAAGAGGTGGGGGCGTGGCACTGCTGGTCAGAGATAGGAGGAAGTCATTAAGAGATTGTCTACTGAGCCTCTGTAGGTGGATGTTAGGAACAGGAAGGGGTCAATAACTCTACCGGGTGCTTTTTATAGACCACCCAATAGTAACAGAGACACCGAGGAGCACATAGGGAGACAGATTCTGGAAAGATGTAATAATAACAGGGTTGTCATGGTGGGAGGTTTTAATTTTCCAAATATCAATTGGCATGTCATTGGAGGGGGAGGGTTAAGAACAGAAAAGTTAGTAAAGCATTTAATTGGAGTAAGGGAAAATATGAAGCTATCAGGCAGGAACATGGAAGCATAAATTGACAACATATGTTCACAGGGAAACGTACGTCAGAAATGTGGCAACTGTTCAGGAGGTATTTCCGTGACGTTCTGCTTAGGTAAGTTCCAATAGGACAGGGAAAGGATGGTGGATACAAAGGCTGGTGCAAATCTAGTCAAGCCAAAAAAGAAAAGCTTACAAAAGGTTCAAAAAAGTAGGCAACAATAGAGATCTAGTAAATTATAAGACTACCAGGAAGGAGTTTAGGAATGAAATTAGGAGAACCAGAAGGGGCCATGAGAAGGCCTTGGCCAGCAGGATTAAGGAAATCTCTGAGGCCTTCTACAGATATATGAAGACCAAAAGGATAAGGCGTGAGAGGATAGGACCTATCAAGTGTGACAGTGGTAAACTGTGTATGGAACGGGAGGAGATAGCAGAGGTACCTAATGAGGACATTGCTTCAGTATTCACTACGGAAAAGAACCTTGTTGGTTGCAGGGATGACTTACAGCGAAATGAAAAACTTGAGCACATAGACATTAAGAAAGAGGATGTGCTCGAACTTTTGGAATGCATCAAGTTGGATAAGTCACCGGGACCGGACGAGATATACCCCAGTCTACTCTGGGAGGCGAGGGAGAAGATCCTCTGGAAATGATCTTTGCATTATGAATGGGGTCTGGAGAGGTTCCGGAGGAGTAGAGGGTTGCAGATGCTGTATTTTTTTCAAGAAAAGGAGTAGAGATAGAAGATCCAGAGAGGCAGGATTTATGAATGTTTAGAGAGTCATAATGTGATTAGGAATAGTTAGCATGGCTTTGTCAAAGGCAGCTTGTGTCTTATGAGGCTGAATGAACTTTCTGAGGATGTGACTAAACACATTGATAAAGGTAGAGCAGTAGATGTAGGGTATATGGATTACAGCAAGGCATTGGATAAGGTACCCCATGCAAAAAATTGAGAAAGTGAGGCATGGGATCCAAGGGGACCTTGCTTTGTGGGTCCAGAATTGCCTTGCTCACAGAAGGCAAAGTGTGGTTGTAGATGTGTCGTATTCTGCATGGAGGTCTGTTCTGGGACTCTTACTCTTTGTGTTTTTTATAAATGATCTGGATGAAGAGATGAAGCGATGAGTTAGTAAATTTGGTGCTGACACAAGGGTTGGGGGTGTCATGGATAGTGTGGAGGGCTGTCAGACGTTACAGTGGGACACCAATAGGATGCAAATCTGGGCTGAGAAGTGACATATGGAGTTCAACGCATGTAAGTGTGAGGTGGTTCATTTTGGTCGGTCCAATATGAGGGCAGAATATAGTATAATGGTAAGACTCTTGGCAGTCTGGAGATTCAGAGGAATCTTGGGGTCCGAGTCAATAGGACACTCAAAGCTGCTGTTGACACAGGTTGACTGTGTGGTTAAGAAGGCATCTGCTGCATTGGACTTCATCAACCATGGGACTGAGTTTAAGAGCTGAGAGGTACTGGTACAGCTATATAGGACCCTTCTCAGACCCCACTTGCAGTACTGTGTTCATTTCTGGTCACCTCACTACAGGAAGGATGTGGAGACTCTAGAAAGGGTGCAGAGGAGATTTACAAGGATGCTGCCTGGATTGGGGAGCATTAGAGTTGACCTGATAGAGGTACATATCGTGATCAGAGGAATTGATCGTGTGGATAGTTAGAGGCTTTTTCCCAATGCTGAAATGGCTAACATGAGAGGGCAGATTTTTAAGGTTTTTGGAAGCAGATACAGAGGAGATGTCAGTGCTAAGTTTTTTTACTCAGAGAGTGGTGAGTGCATGGAATGGGCTGCTGGTGACGGTGACAGTGGAGGCGGATATGATGGGGTATTTTAAGGGACTCCTGGATCGGTATATGGAGCTTAGAAAAATAGAGGGCTATGGGTAACCCTAGGTAATTTCTAAAGTAAGTGCATGTTTGGCACAGCATTGTGGGCTGAAGGGTCTGTATTGTGCTTTAGGTTTCCTATGTTTCTATATATTTATTATCCTAGTATATAGGCAGTATACAATCCTGAGATTCAATTTCCCACAGGCAATCACGGAATAAAGAAACATCTTGGAACCCAGTCAAAGTGAACATCAAAAACCTAACGTGGAAAAATAATAACGAATCACGCAAATGGTAAAAAGACACAGACGAAAGAAAATCAGGCAGAATATAAAACATCAAACCACAGGGTCCTTGAAACAGTGTAGGAATGTTCTTTACAGTTCGGTTCATTTCAATTTGGCGTTGCGTTATCATTCCCGATAATTCCCGATT
The DNA here is from genome assembly GCF_030144855.1 of Hypanus sabinus. NCBI lineage: Eukaryota > Metazoa > Chordata > Chondrichthyes > Myliobatiformes > Dasyatidae > Hypanus > Hypanus sabinus. The sequence continues at coordinate 180,763,341 of NC_082710.1, read as the reverse complement.
CCCATAAACATTCCCGATCTTTGGAGATATTGTTTAAATTGGTGCAGATATTTATTAAGTTGCATGTCCTACCTTCTGGTCCCACAAACTTCCTCCTGAAAGAAAAAAAAATGCATGTCTGAATTGTTGGAGAATTGACTTCTACACCCCAACATCAGGTATTCCTTCTCAGTTAATTAACACTGTCATGGATGGTCCCAAGCCGACAGCGAAGGGACGAGTGCTCGGCATAACACTATCAACTCCATGCCGTAAAAACTGAATGCCAGCAAAAGCTCCAAAGACTTCAATCCTGGGAGAGGAAGGTCTATACCTGGGGACAACTTGAACGACTGTCCAGGGGCAGAAGACTCCGGCAGGCTCCTGCTGGTGGCCTGTGCCCCAGCAGCAGTGAATGGCTTAAGTACGTAAGTTGTTCAAACGCTCCCCTCTGAATCAGAACATTTCATTTCGGCAAACGTAACGTTAAAGATTTCAGCAGATCATGCAGATTCTGAGGAGGCAGAGCGATAGGTGATGTTTAGGGCCGACGGTAGCATGCCCTGATCCAGGGTATTGGCCCGAAACATGGGCTATCCGCCAAACTCCACGAAGCGTGTTTGACGCGCTGAGTTCCTCCCAAGTCTTGTTTCCTTTCTGCAGAAAGGCATCTGTAGCGTTTCATTTCTCCCTTTCAACTAAGCTTCTGCAAGATAACAATGTCCCAAGCAATCTGATGTTTGCATAATGGTAGGAATAGGTAACTTCACTAAAGACCAAAGTTCAGGAATTAACGAAATTTACATAGGCAAGAAACACAAATAATCGGGACAAGCTGATGTAACTAGACACATCTCATATGTTGTTCACCTCGAAAATTCAGCACCAGTTCACACTCACTGAGAAGAAACCACTCGCATCCACCACTAAAGATATACCCAGTGGTCACCTCGTTAGCTACACTGGACAGGTCTGAGGAGCAGCTTCATCATTTCTGCCGTCAAATGTCTATATGGACAATGAACCAATGAACGCTAAGAGAAAATCTGCAGACGCTGGAAATCCAAGCCACACAGACAAAATGCTGGAGGAACTAAGCAGGTCAGGCAGCTTCTACGGATAAGAGTACAGTCGATGCTTTGGGCCGAGATCCTTCAGCAGGACTGAATATTACTTCCCTATTTGCACTATATATTCAACCTATACTAGATAAATATGAATATCTTATTGTAATTCAGATTTTATTATCTACATTGCAATGTGCTGAGGCCGCAAAATAACATTTTTCACGCCAGTGATATTAAACCAGATTCAGATTCTCATTACACTCATACACCTGCTCGTTAATGCAAACAGCTAATCAGCCAATCATGTATCAGCGACAATGTACAAAATCATGCAGACGTGGTCTGGGGGGAGCAGAATTAGTTATTCTTCAGACCGAACAGTAGAATTGAGAAGAAATGATCTAACTGACTTTGACTGTGAAATGAATTTTTAGTGTAAGATGGAATGATTTCAGTATCTCAGAAATACTGATCTGGGATTTTCACACTCAGTAGTCTCAAGAACTTACAGATAATGCTTCAGAAAGCAAACCATAAATAAAAATTCCAGTGAGCGGCAGTGTGTGGGTGCAAACAGCTTGTGAGTAATAGAGTTCAGAGGAGAATGATGAGACTGGTTTAGACAGTAAGTCACAGAACTACACATTACCGCAGTGGTATACAGAAGAGCATCTCTGAATATACAACTCATCAAAGCCTAAAGCGCATGGGCTACATTAGCATCAGACAATGAACATACCCTCAGTGGCCACTTCATTAGGTACAGGATTAGCAAGTAAAATGTGCTTTCAGGATACAACTGAATATAGATATGATGTACAGTAGTTTATTACTCATAGATGACTTTTGTGAATATGGAACCGCAGCTGGAAATGTGCCGTTTGCAGGCAGTTCACATAAACTATATAAGACCAATCCGTTGAGTGACAAAGCAGTATGATCCAAGAAACATTGACTGGTTTCAATAAACTGTTGGTACAAACCGACATTGATTTAAAATGTACCCGCCACTTAATGGCTGTGCATTTTTGCATTAAATTGAAATGTAACGCCTTACCTTCAGATATGTTATGCCGTCTTGCAGTTGGATCCTTTCCTGCAATTTTGAGATGTTGAACTGACACGAAGTTAAATACTCTTTAATATTTTGAAGATTATTCTCCATTGGATTTAGAATCCTCTGCTCTTCCTTCCTGACATCCTGGAGTAAATGCTTCTCTTTCTCGAAGAGAATCTGATGCAAATCATCTAATAAGGACTTGATGTGGGACGTCAGACTAACTGACTGTTCCTGTGAAATAAATAGTGACGGATGTTATTATTGCCAATTTAAGATTATGTTAACTTCTGTCTTGTACCGCTTTCGAGGGCATAAAACATAGAAACATTAGTGGGAAGGATGAGGATTGGGAAGCTTTTAAAAATCAGCCGAAGGCAACAGTAAAGTCAAAAGGAGAGAAAAGACAAAATATGAAGGTGGGCCAGTCTATAATATAAAAGAGGATACAATAAAAGCCTGTTGTAGATATATTAAGAGTCAAAGAAAGGCAAGAAATGACGCGGCAGAGGTAGCAATGCGGAGAGGAAATGGCGGAGGAATTTATTGAGCATTTTGCATCAGTCTTCACTGTGGAAGACACCAGCAAGATGCCAGAAATTCAAGGGAGCATGGGGCAGTAGTGAGAGTTAGTGATTACTAAGGAGAAGATGCCTGAGAAGATGATAGACTGAAGATAGGAATGTCATCTGGACCAGTTGGACTACACACCATGTTCCGAAAGAGGTGGCTGAAGAGATTGTGGAGACATTAATAATGATCTTTCAAGAATCATTAGATTCTGGTATGGTCCGGAGGACTGGAAAATTACAAAAGTCATTCCACTCTTTAAGAAGTAAGGCAGGCAGAAGAAATAAATGTATAGTCCAGTTAACCTGACCTGAATTTGGGAAGATGGGTCCATTATTAAGGATGAAGTGTTGGTGTACTTGGAAGCACTTAATGAAAAAGGGCAAAATCAGAATGGTTTCCTTAAGACAAAAATATGCCTGGAAAATCTGTTAGAATCTGTTAAAATCTGTTAAAAACAAAGGGTTCAGAGAGCTTGGTAATGTTAGAGATCTAGAAGATTATAAGGCTAACAGGAAGGAGCTTAAGAAGGACATTAGGAGAGCCACAAGGGGACATGAGAAGGAATTGGCAGGCAGGATTAAGGAAAACCCCAAGGCATTCTACAAGTATGTGATGAGCAAGAGGATAAGACGTGAAAGAACAGGACCTATCAAGTGTGACGGTGGGAAAGTGTGTATGGAACCAGAAGAAATAGCAGAAATACTCTACTTCAGCATTCACTATAGAAAAGGATCTTGGTGATTGCGGCGATGACTTGCAGAGGATTGAATAACTTCAGCATGTAGACATTAAGAAAGAGGGTGTGCTTGAGCTTTTGGAAAGCATCGAGTTGGATACGTTGCCAGGACTAGATGAGATGTACCACAGGCTACTGTGGGAAGATTGCTGAGCCTCTGGCGAAGATCTTTGCATCATCCATGGGGACGGGAGAGGTTCTGGAGGATTGGAGGGTTGCAGAAGTTGTTCCTTTATTCAAGAAAGGGAGGAAATTATTCCTTTTTTTCAGGAAAGGGAGGAATAGCCCAGGAAATTATAGACTAGGGAGTCTTACTTCAGTGCTAAGTTTATTAACATCTGGAGAGGTATAATATGATTAGGAATCATCAGCATGGCTTTATCAAGGGCAGGTCGCACCTTATGTGTCATGGTCCAGTCCGAAGTCCACATTCCGGTTCGCGGTCCGGTCCGCAGACTCCGGACTCCGGGTCCTCCGATGGTCCCTTGCTTTGGTTAGACTCAAGCATTTGCACCTGATGCTCATCTTGGGGCTGGGAATATAAGTGGCTCTGGGATTGAGTGGGGCAGGGCATTCTCTAGGAGCGAATGGCTGGTGGCAGTTTAGAACGGCCACTTGCCATCTTTAGGTTGTGTTGGAGATCCATTGCTTCTTCGAGCCTTGCTGTCAGTAGTCGGAGCTGTCATTGTGGTATTGATTCAGCTGTTTCCTGTGCCAGCTGGGTGGCCGTCAGCCTCTCCGAGCTAGGTAGGGATCCGGTTGTTTCCGTTGCTAGCCGTAATGGCTACTCGGAGCTACCCCGATACAGAGATGGAACTGTCTGTCATTCTTTGTTATTTGTCTCTTCCTGTCCTCGCCCCGTGGAGTAAGTCAGGCTGTTCTGCCATTACCCGATGGATGGTCCTGCCCCACCTTGGTGTGGGGTTAACGATGAGTCCCGGCTTGTTGAAGTGGAAGTCTCGGCTCTATGTCTATGTCCTGTCCAGTCTCACGTTAGCGTCTTGTAAAAGATGAGTCCTGGCTTGTCAAAGGAGAAGTCCAGGCTCTATCCATGTCCTGTCCAATCTCATGTCAGTGTCTCGTTCAAGGTGAGTCCCGGCTTGTCGAAGGAGAAGTCCCGGCTCCATGTTGATGTATAGTTCTTAATCTGCCTCCTAGCTCCAACCTCCGAGTTAGGCAAACCAAGCCTCGACGCAAGCCTCCAGCCCCGGGGCTCGACGCAAGCCTCCAGCCTCGAACCCCAAGTACCCAGGCATCATCACGCCTTCACCTGGTTTGGGGTCGGAGCCCAAGGCAGGACCCAGGTTCTGGATGCTTGTCTGGACTCGGGCTCGGGGTCCACGCCCAGGCTCCTTGTTCCCAGTCCCTCGTCTGGTCCTGCTTCCCTAGCCTAGGCTGCACCCTGTCACTTCCTGTTCCTGGTACTTCAGTGCCTATGTCCTGCATTTGGGTCCTGATTCACCACCCCCATTATGACATTACGAGCCTGAAAAATTTTTGAGGATGTTCATTGATGAAGTGTATCTGGATCTCAGCAAGGCATTTGATAAGGTACCCCATGCAAGGCGTGTTGAGAAAGTAAGGAGGCATGACATGCAGGGGCACATTACTTTGTAGATCCAGAACTGGCTCGCCCACAGAAGGCAGAGTGGTTGTAGACTGCATGAGGTTGGTGATAGTGGAGTACCTAAGGGATCTGTTCTGGGAACCTTACGCTTTGTGACTTTTATAAAGGACCTGGTTGAGGAAGTGGAGGGATGGGTTAGTAAGTTTGCCGATGACACGAAGTTTGGAGGTGTTGTGGATAGTGTTGAGGGCTGTCAGAGTTTGCAGCGGGTCATTGATAGGATGCAAAACTGGGCTGAGAAATGGCAGATGGAGTGCAACCCAGAGAGGTGTGAAGTAGTTCATTTTAGTAGGTCAAATATGATGGCAGAATACGTATGGTATTAATAGTAAGACTCTTGCCAGTGTGGAGGACCAGAGTGATCTTGGGGTCTGAGTCCAGAGGATGCTCAAAGCAGTCACGCAGGTTGACTCTGGTCAAGAAGGCGTACGGTATATTGACCTTCATCAATCGTGGAATTGAATTCAGGAGCCGAGAGGTAATGTTGCAGCTATATAGGACCCTGGTCATATCCCACTTGGAGTACTGTGCTCAGTTCTGGTCGCCTCGCTACCAGAAGGATGTGGAAACTATAGAAAGGGTGCAGAGGAGATTTACAAGGATGTTACCTGGATTGGGGAGCATGCCTTATGAAGACAAGTTGAGTGAACTCAGTCTTTTCTCCTTGGAGTGACCGAGGATGAGAGGTGACCTGATAGAGGTGTATAAGATGATGAGAAGCATTGATCGTGTGGATAGTCAGAGGCTTTTTCCCAGGGCTGAAATGGTTGCCACAAGAGGACACAGATTTAAGGTGCTTGGTAGTGGATACATAGGAGATGTCAGGGGTAAGTTTTTTTTATGCAGAGATTGGTGAGTATGTGAAATAAGCTGCCGGCAACGATGGGGGAGGCGAATACGATGGGGTCTTTTAAAAGACTTTTGGATAGGTACATGGAACTTAGAAAAACAGAGGGCTATGAGTAAGCCTAGTCCTTTCAAAGGTAGGGACAAGTTGGCACAAATTTTTGGGCCGAAGGGCCTGTATTGTGCTGTAGGCTTTCTATGTTTCTATGTTTTTATCTTTCGAGGAAATGACAGGCAGGATAAACCCTTACTCTTTGTGATTTTGATAAACAACCTGGATGAGGAAGTGAAGTGATGGGTTAGTAAGTTTGCTGATGACATGAAATTTGGAGCTGTTGTGGATAGTGTTGAGGGCTGTCAGAGGTTGCAGCGGGTCATTGATGGGATGCAAAATTGGGCTGAGAAATGGAGTGCAACCCAGATAAGGAAGATGAGAGGATGTATAAAATGATAAGAGGCATTGATCGTGTGGATAGAACATAGAATAGTACAGCACGTTACAGGCCCTTCGGCCCACAATGTTTTGCCGACCCTCAAACCCTGCCTCCCATATAACCCCCACCTTAAATTCCTCCATATACCTGTCTAGTAGTCTCTTAAACTTCACTAGTGAATCTGCCTCCACCACTGACTCAGGCAGTGCATTCCACGCACCAACCACTCTGAGTGAAAAACCTTCCTCTAATATCCCCCTTGAATTTCCCTCAACTTTCATTAAAGCCATGTCCTCTTGTACTGAGCAGTGGTGCCCTGGGGAAGAGGCGCTGGCTGTCCACTCTATCTATTCCTCTTAATATCTTGTACACCTCTATCATGTCTCCTCTCATCCTCCTTCTCTCCAAAGAGTAAAGCCCTAGCTCCCTTAATCTCTGATCATAATCCATACTCTCTAAACTAGGCAGCATCCTGGTAAACCTCCTCTGTAGCCTTTCCAATGCTTCCACATCCTTCCTATAGTGAAGCGACCCGAACTGGCCACAATACTCCAAGTGTGGCCTAACCAGAGTTTTATAGAGCTGCATCATTATATCACCTCACTATAGCAATAGTGATGAACTGAGAACTGAGGATAGTCAGAAGCTTTTTTTCCCAGGGCTGAAATGGTTGCCACAAGAGGACACAGGTTTATGTGCTGGAGAGCGGGTACATAGGAGACGTCAGGGGTAAGTTTTTTTTAACGCAGAGATGGGTGACTGTGTGAAATGGGCTGCCAGCAACGACTCTTGGATAAGTACATGGAGCTAGAAAAACAGAGGGCTATGAGTAAGCCTAGTCATTTCAAAGGTAGGGACATGTTGGCACAAATTTGTGGGTCGATGGGCCTGTATTGTGCTGTTGGTTTTCTATGTTTCTATATTTTTATCTTTCGAGGAATTGACGGGCAGGATAGACAGAAAGTCGATGGATCTTCAAAATGACTCTGACAAATTACAGTGCGTGAGCCTGCCTGACACCATGGTATAACAGAAAACACTTTAGCATGGTTATACGATTGGCTGTTTGGCATGAGGCATACAGTGAAAATAAAGAGCAAATTTTCTCGTTGCCTGCATGTGATTGGCGGTGTTCCACGGGATTCGCTGTTGGGACCATCTCTTACCACGTCATACGTCAACGGTTCGGATGATGAGACTGATAGACCAGGTTTACGGACGATACAATTATAGGTGAGGATGTGGGCAGTGCTGAGGAAGCAGGGAGACTGCAGACGGACTGAGACTGATTAGGAGAATGAGCAAATAAATCGCATTTGAAATATGGTAGGGGGATGTGTATGGTCATGCACTTTGGTAGAAAAGTGTAGGTTATTTTTTTTATCGGAAGGAATTTGAAAAAAAAAAATCCGAGGTGAAACGGATTTGGGAGTTCTCGAGCAGGATTCCTTCAAGGTAAATTTGCAGGTTGAGCCTGTGGTAAGGAGTGAGGGCAATTGCAATATTTTTGTTCATTTCGATAGGACAAGAATATAACAACTATTATGTAACGCCGAGGTATTATTAGACACTGCTCCGATCGCATTTGAAGCATTGTGAGTTCTGGGTCCCTTACATAAGCTGTGCTGGCATTGGAGAGGATTCAGAGTAGGTCACAAGAGCGATTCCCCAAAATGAAACCGTGAGCTCGTGATGAACGTTTGTTATCTCTGGGCCTGTACCTGTTCAACTTTAGAATAACTTTCTCATTGAAACCTATTGACAATTTAAAGACCGAGATATAACGGATGTGGGGAGGATGTTTCCTATAATGGGGAAGTCTAGGAACAGAGGACACTGCCTCAGAATAGCGGGACATCTATTTACAACAGAGATTACGGCGAATTTCTTGATCCAGATGGATCTGGACGGCTGTGTAGGCCGAGCCAACAGGTGTATTTCAAACGGCCATTGCTTGATTATCAAAGGCATCAAAGTTTACCGGGTAACGGCAGGAGAATGTGATTGAGAGGAGTAACAGATAAGCCATGATGAAATGACAGCACGGACTGGATGGGCCGAGTGGTCCAATTCTGCTCCTTATTTTATGATCTTATGGTCTAATGAAATATGCGCTGCTGCAAAATTCAAAAACTATATCTAATTCCAAATTTGTACATTGCTACCCGTTCACCTGACTCTATATTGAAACATAGAGCAGTGTGGCTGAGACAGCAGGTATTATACTTGATCTTACAAAGCTTCGGAAAATTCAAACAGGAAAAAGTGCTTGTACCGTACTCCTTTACACTGATACTATTAAAAACTTTATACATAGTGATTGTATCCTGGTGACAACAATTAATCTGCATTTGAAGCTATTATCCAGCGCTCAAGGTCACACAAATGGAAGACACAGAGCGCACCTGAACTTCAGCGATTTTCTGCGCTTGCTGTCGCTCTATTTCCTTGATGGTCGATATCCTCTTTATGAGATTCTCTATGGAACTTTTATCTCGATTCTTGGCGTGAATTTGAAAAGAAGACAACAAAAAGAGTTAGAAATTTCTTTCAAATAAACGAAAGAACGTGATCTACTTCGTTTTCCCTTTACCTTGTACATTTTAACAGCTTCCTCAATCAGCAAGAAGCGGTGTCCTTTGTGTTCGGTATCAGCCACACACCTCACACAGAGCAGGTTCTTATCGGTTGAACAAAACAGCCTGAGTTCTTCCCGATGTTTATCACACTGTGGTTTATTTTCCTCCTCCTTCATAGTCAGAGAGAGTTCTCGCGCTTTCGCAGCCAAACTTCTTAAGGTTAGATTTACCCGGAGCACACGGTCAGAAATCTCGACTCCACATTCCGGGCAGCTGATTCTCTCACCCCTTTCCCAACACTGTGTGATGCAACCGTGGCAGAAGTTGTGTCCACACTCTACTATAACCGGATTGGTGAAGAAATTTAGACAGATCTGGCAATTTACAACTGAGATTAAATTCTCAAACAGTTGGTTCGAAGCCATCTTAACTTCTGTTACTTCGTGATTCAGTATCCTTCCGGCAGAGGAGGAGCTTCTGTTATAGTCGATCCGTACGCTTCAATGAATGAACCACTAATATTCCGGAGGGCGGGTCCCTGACAAATGCCGCAACCATCAGCGTTTAATTCAGCAATGCTGAAATTTACTTTGCTTCTGTTCCCATCACACTCTCTGATTCAATTAAGAATATGTAAAATGCCATAAATCACCGGTTTGTAGCCTGTGGGATCGATGCTCAGAAATGTAGTAGCTCGAGGCTTTTAATGGACAGTAGGCACGGCAAAAGTTTGTCTTCAACCCGACAAACGCAGCTGCTGTCAGTGCTAAAGCAAAATGTAAACCGCGTAAATCAGCACACGGAGGCGGTCGTTAGGGGGCTTTTTATTCGCTTCTTTGTATGTCGACCTATTCATCTCGAAACATTAATAGCTTGAACACCGCGTCCAGTCAGAATGTCGCCTAGTGTCCGAAATTCCCCGTCTTTAGTGTAAACAGGAAGTCAGCACACAGAATATATGCACAGGCGCGTTTACACTTACATCATACACAATTATCAGCGGCATTTGCATTTGTCCAGGGTGTTCAGGATCTTTTTTGAAAACATATTCTGGAAATTTTAAGAAACACACAAACATAAAATGCTGAAGGGTATCAGCAGGCCAGCCAGCAGCATGGAAAGGCATTTCGGGCCGACACCCTTCATCAGGACAGTTTAGTCCTCTCCATGGAAGCTGCCTTACCTGTTGAGTTATGTATTTTGTGTGTTGTGCTTGTTTTAAGCTCAATGGGTGAATGAATACAGCATGCCAGTTGGTGATTTGATACCGTGATCCCCTTTCAGCAAATTAGATCCGTCACAGTGGCGTGTGCCTACAAAGAGGATCATGCTTATGAGAGCCGGAAGTAAAGTGGACAGACAATGTTATCCCCAGAGTTTAAATGACTAACACCAGAGGCATGAATTTAAGGTGAGAGGGTGTAGGGTGTAACTTCAAAGGAGATGTGAGGATAGATTTTTTTACATAAAAAGTGGAGGCTGCCTGGAATGGGTAGAGGGCGAAACATCATGGAGATTTAAAAGGCGTATAGACAGCCACATGATTGTGAGGAAACTGGAAGGGAATGGACAGTTTATAGGCAGAGGGGATTAGTTTAGTTTGCTACGGAATACTAATTTAATTGGTTCGGCCGAAGGGTCTGTTCCTGTGCTGTGGTTTCTATTCTAACGTACCACTCATACAATGATCCTGCAATATCATATCAACAGCGATTTAGTTCTTTCAGCGCCCAACTCAAACTGCCCGCGGATTATACAAAAGGTTGCCCAGAAAAATAATTAATTGGGTGTATACAATTAATTTCTTTACAGCAGCTTGTGCTGGAGCACGATAATTAACGTGTTATTCCGAACATGGTGTTGTTCACTGGGGCACACCAGGGTGCCTAAGATGAACCAAGCCTTATGAGACAGTGCCAATCTGAAATAATTCGTCCACAGAGTCCCACACTCCAGGGAGGGTCCTACACTCCGGCGAGAGAAGCTAAAACCTGGTGTAGCGGTAATAAAGCTGACTTTGCCGAGGATCGTGACCTTGTCAGAACCCACTTGTGCTCAGTTCTGGTCGCCTCACTACAGGAAGGATGTGGAAGCCATAGAAAGGATGCAGAGGAGATTTACAAGGATGTTGCCTGGATTGGGGAGCATGCCTTATGAGAATAAACTCGGCTTTTTTTCATTGGAGCGACGGAGGATGAGAGGTGACCTGATGGAGGTGTATAAGATTATGAGAGACATTAATCGTGTGGAAAGTCAGAGGCTTTTTCCCAGGGCTGAAATAATTGCCCCGAGGACACAGGTTTAAGGTGCTGGGGAGTTGGTACAGAGGAAACGTTAGGGGTAAGTTTTTTTTACTCAGAGAGTGGTGAGTGTGCAATGGGCTGCCTGCAATGGTGGTGGAGGCAGATACGACAGGGTCTTTTAACAGACTTTTGGATAGGTACATGGAGCTTAGAAAATTAGAGGGCTAAATGTGAGACTAGCAATTTCTAAGGTGCATGATCAGACAAAGCAATCTCCTTATACCAGTGGAAGCAAGTTACTGTCTATAAAAAAAAAATAGTCAATTGTGCTGTAGGTTTTCTATTTCTTCTACGTTTTTTACGTTTTGTCCTGGTAGAGAAGATTGTGAGATCCTGAGATCCCAAGAGCTATGCCCCCTGGAGCTTATATCCTTGGCGCTAAGCTCAAGGTGGAGGCTGCAGAAAAAGACGATCCAACCAAGACTACAGTGGTGGACTGGCGGAAGATGATGACAAACACAATGGCAGTGTAGGCCAAGGAAGGCTGTGGTAGTGAAGGATTGTCAGCCGTCTTGCATTACATGCCACTTGCACTGCACCGCCCCACTCGCTCAAGGACTGTGTGGTGGTCACTCGTGCATCAACATCCTTGCGCTAAACAAAGTCACACACAGACATTCTCCATTAAAAGACGAGCACCTTAAGAGAACATTTTAATCGATGCCAGTGATAACACTACTAACTAATAATGTCGAGTAAAAGGCTTGAACAAGCAGCTGGCCAGAGCTGATTGACGGGGTACCATATCAGGGAAGACGGCAGTGCGGCAATCACTGGAGTACAGGTTTCCAACAAGATAATTTGGTCGCAGCGACTTCACCCTGTTCAAAAAATGATGCACACTAGTGTCTGGAACATTTGTTCTAATGCTCGGGACCCTTTTGGACATAGGTAATGTAAAATACTGCAAGTTCTGTCCACTGGTTCATTGGGAAGACCGACGACGGGGCAGCTGCGAGACCTGCGGCGTTGCCTGTTGCAGCCGTCCAGGAGAGGCGGCAGTGTAAGAGAGAACATAGGTGCGGTGGCCGCGTTGGAATGCGAACTGGTTTAGGGAGTCCCTGCAGGACAGCTCTCCCGTCGGTGCTGCGGTCCCTGGAAAAGAACCTGGATTGCGTTCATCTGCGGCTGACCTAGCGGGAGATAAGGTACTGTTGCATTCCTGTTCGTGTAAAAACGTAGCTCCGAGGCAACACCCGTGCACCATCAATCATCAGGCCATTCAACTCCGGACTTGTGTTAATATTATCCTGTGACTGCATGTGCTATCGTTAGTATGTGTGCGGTGTGAAGTGTGTACTATACGGCCTGTGGTTTACACCTTGGCCCTGCAGGAATGCTGTTTCGTTAAGCTGTATACTGTACATGTGTATAGCTGAATGACAGTTAAGTTGAGAGAAAAGTGGGAGCAATGGCAGATTGTCATCCAAAGCAAACAGGAACATACAAAGGGGTAGATGAAGAAATTGCACCTGACAAAGGAAACCAGGATTTGCAGAAAAGACAAAGAGAAGGCACACAATATGGCGAAGAATAGTGGGAAGCACAGCATTGTGCAACGTTTAGAAATTAAAAGAGGCAAAACGATTAATAAATTCCTCCGCCATTTCCTGTCCCGCATTATTACCTCTCTGACGTTATTTCTCGTATTTCTTTGACTCTTATTATATCTACTACAAACTTTTTGTATTCTTTTTTATATTATAGACGGGCTTACCTTCATCTTCCATCTTTTCTCTCCTTTTAACTTTAGCTGGATTTTAAAAGATTCCTAATCCTTCACCTTCCCACCAATGTTTCTATGTTTTATACCCTCGCAAGCATTACTAGACAGAAGTTAACATAATCTTAAATTAGCATTAATAACACCCGTCACCACTTATTTCACAGGAACTGTCAGTTAGTCTGACATCATTAGAGGATTTGCATTAGATTCTCTTTTGAGAAAGAGAAGCTTTACTTCAAAAAGTGGGGGAAGAAGAGCAGAGGATTCTAAATCCGATGGAGAATAATCTTCGAAATGTTAAAGCGAATTTATACAGCTGGAACTCTCAAACCAGCAGGAAAGAATCCATCTGCAAGATAGTATAACGTATCTGAAGGTAAGACGTTACATTTCAATTTAATGCAAATATATATGCCACTAAATGGCGGGTACAACTTTAATTTTAATTAACAGTTCATTGAAACGAGACAATAGTTTTTGTTTTGGATTGTACCGCTTTGACACTCAGTACATTGGTCTAACACAGTTATCTGTGAACTGCCAGCAACCTGCACAGTTGCGTTTTACTGTACCAAGTAGCCACTGAGGGTATGTTCATTGTCTGATGCTAATGTAGCACACACGCTTGAAGCTTCGATGTGTTGTATATTCAGAGATGCTCTTCTGTACACCACTGCGGTAATGGAGCAGTCTCCATTTTGTCAGCTTGTACCACTCACAGCATTCTCCTCTGACCTCTCTTATTCATAAGCTGTTTGCATCCACACACTGCCGCTCACTAGAATCTCTTCTTTTTTTTTCTGCAGCATTATTTGTAAACTCCAGAGACTACTGTGCGTGAACATCTCAGATCAGTGGACTCTGAGATACTGAAATCACTTCATCTTACACCAAAGATCATTTCACAGTCAAACCCAGTTAGATCATTGCTTCCTGATTCCACTGTTCGGTCTGAAGAATAACTAATCCCCCACCCCCCAGACCACGTCTGCATGATTTTGTGCATGGAGCTGCTGTTACATGATTAGCTGATTAGCTGTTTGCATTAACAAGCAGGTGTATGAGTGTAATGAGAATCTGACTCTGGTTTAATATCACTGCAATGAAAATGTTGTTTTGCGGCATCAGTACACAGCAATACAGAATAATAGACACTAAATAACAATAAGATATTCATCTTTATATGGTATAGGTTGAACTAGTAGTGCAAAAAGGGAAAACGTATTCAGTACTGATGAAGGATCTCGGCTCAAAACATCGACTGTACTCTTTTGCATAGAAGCTGCCTGACCTGCTGAGTTCCTCCAGCATTTTTGCGTGTTGCTTGGATTTCCCGCGTCTGCAGATTTTCTCTTAGTGTTCATGAGTTCGTTGTCTATTTAGACACTTGATGATGGGAGTGACGAAACTGCTTCCCGGTCATGTCTAGTGTACCTAACAAGGTGACCAGTGAGTATATCTGTCGTGGCAGATGTAGTTTTTTGCGGATTTGATGTTTCCTTTGAATGGATTCCATGCTGTTTCTTTGTTTCGTGGCTGTCTGTGGGAAGAGAAATCTCAGGGTTGTATACTGCACACATACTTAGATAATAAATGTACTATGCATCTTTGAATCGTTGAACTTTAATGCTGGAAGACAATGAATTGTTAATAATAGATGGTACCCTGACTGTTAAGTTGGACCAAGCAATTATGTTCAAAGCTATATCTGGTGAGAGTTTAATTGCACCAATGAAGGAAAATCTGACTTTCTTATTTTTACTCTAATTTATCAAACAATTTTTGTGTAGGAGTAGGAGTCCTACGAGATTGAAACAGGACCTTGGCCCAACATGTCCATGGTCTCTGTGTTGACCAGCACACTGGTCCCATCTGCCTACATGTGGCCCTACCACTCTAAACTCATTTTTTTCTAGGTTCCTATATACATTGGCCCATGAATATTGCTGATATAACAGGCCCAAGCTCTACAGTTGATTGTTTAGTGACAAATTTCTCCTCAGATCTCGACACCATGCATTGGACAGACATTACTGGGAGGTGGACTTGGCGAGCAATCACCGGGATATGGGAGTCGCCGCAGAGTCTTTAGATACTGAAACCATATAATGGTGCCTGGGCCATCGGCAAGATTCATCTTAATTGGAACTCTCTGCCGAACCCATTCCCCAACGGGTAGGAGTCCTTATCGGTTACGAAGCAGGTACAGTTTCATTTCACAATGTAGTCGACAAGCTCTTTCTGTACGCCTTCAGCGAGTTTAGATACTCGGAGAAACTTTATCCTTTCTTCCAGACATTGGACTTGACCATCCGTTCTGGTTCCATTCCGAACGTCTGTCGGAAAGGTTGTAAATTAGCTTGGAAAAGGAATAAAGATAATTGAATTTAGGGGTTTTGTATCATTTATTCTAGCGAATTAAGACCATAAGACATAGGAGCAGATTTAGGCTATACAGGTCAATTTAGTCTGCTCCATTTCTGCCCATAATCTTTCATGCCCTGTCTAATCAAGAATCTATGAACCTCAGTGACCTGGCCTCCACAGCTGCAAGTGACAAGAAATTCAGCCTATTCGCCATCCTCTGGCTAAAGATGATCCTCTTCATTTCAGTTCTAAAGGAGGATGTGCAAGCTGAATTAACCGCAGCATAACATCAGTGAGACAAACAAGAAGGTTATGTACTTTAGGAGTACTAAGCCTGCAATGCTTCCTGTTAATATTGACGGCGAGAACGTGAATGTGCTGAGGACCTACAAATTTGTGGGTGTTGGGGGGGGGGGGGTGGCGGTGTCCCTGGATGGCATACCTGAGTGGAGCACCAACACAAGGACTGTATACAAGAAAGACAAGAGTTTCCTCTACTTCCTGGGTAGCATGCTGCCCTCTCCTTCCTACCAGTCTGTTGTCGCCAGTTCAATCTTCTATGTGGTGGTGTGTTGGGGCAGTGACATCAGTCCGGGTGATGCCAACAGGCTCAAAAACTGACAAGAAAAGCAAGTTCTGTTATAGGAGTCAAACTGGGCACACTGGAGGCTGTTCTAGACAAATGACCATACAAGATATCCTGGCATTTCTGGACAATGGCTCTCACCTCTGCATGCCACTTTGGCTGAACAGCGGATTAACAGACTAAGTAATAGTCTTAGTAATAGACTAAGACTCACTAGTCTAATAGATTCACTAGTCTATAATTAGCTGGACTATCTCTACTCCCTTTCTTAAATAAGGGAACAACATCCGCAACAGTCCAAACCTCCAGAACCTCTCCCGTCCCCACTGATGATGTAAAGATCATCGCCAGAAGCTCAGTAATCTCCTCTCTCGCCACCCACAGTAGCCTGGGGTTCAGCTCGTCCGGTCCCGGCCATTTATCCTTCTTGATGCTTTCCAAAAGCGCCAACACATCCTCTTTCTTAATATCTACATGCTCGAGCTTTTCAGTTTGCTGCAAGCCATCACTACAATTACCAAAAATCCATTTCCATAGTGAATACTGAAGTAAAGTATTCATTAAGTAACTTTGTTATTTCCTCCGGTTCCATACACACATTGCACTGTCACAGTTGATAAGCCCTATTCTTTCATGTCTTATCCTGTTGCTCTTCACATATTTGTGGAATGTCTTGGTGATCTCCTTAACCCTGCCTTAACACCTGTTCCCAATTTAGGCTTCCAATTTCCTGCCTGATCGCTTCATAATTCCCCTTAATCCAATTAAACGCTTTTCTAACTTGTCTGTTCCTCGCTCTCGCCAATGTTGTTGTAAAGGAGATAGAAGTATGCTCTCCCACTGAGACTTGACACCTGACCAGGTCCATTTCCCTTATCTACATATTGTGTCACGAAACATTCCTGAACACACCTAGAAAATCTTCACCCCATCTAAACCCTTTGCTCCAGGGAGATGCCAATCGATATTTAGGAAATTAAAATCTCCATTACGACAACTCTGTTATTATCACACCCTTCCAGGATCTGTTTCCCTATCTGCTCCTTGATATCCCTGTTACTAATAGGCGGCCTATAAAACACTCAGTAAAGTTATTGATCCCTTTCTGTTCCTAACCTCCACCCATAGAGACTCGGTAGACAATTCTTCCATTTCGTCCACATTTTCGTGGACACGATCTCTGATCAACAGTGCCACTCCTCTACCTCTCTTGCCTCCCTCCCTGTTTTTCCTGAAACATATAAAAACCGGCACTTGAAGTAACCATTCCTGTCCTTGAGTCATCCAAGTCTCTGTAATGGTCACCACATCATTGCTCCAAGTACAGATCCACGCTCTAAACTCATCTGCTTTGATCACAATATTCCTTGCATTAAAACAGACACATCTCAAACCGTCCGTCTTAACGCATCCCTTCTCTATCACCTGTCTATCCTCCCTCGCACACTGTCTCCAAGCTTTCTCTATTTGTGAACCAACCACCTCTTCCTCCGTCTCTTCAGTTCGGTTCCCACCCCCCCCCCCCCCCAGCAATTCTAGATTAAACTCTCCCCAGTAGCCTTAGCAAACCTCCCCACCAGGATATGGGTTTCCCCTGGGATTCAAGTGCAACCCGTCTTTTTTGTACAGGTCACACCTGCCCCAAAAGAGGTCCCAATGATCCAGAAATCTGAATACCTACTCCCGCTCCAATCCCTCAGCCACATATTTATCTTCTACCTCATTCTAATCCTATACTCGCTGTCACATGGCACAGGCAGTAATCCTGAGATTATTACCTTTGTGGTCCTGCTTCTCAACTTCCTTCCTAACTGCCTGTAGTCTGTTTTCAGAACCTCTTCCCTTTTCCTGCCTATGTCTTTGGTACCAATGTGAACCTTGACTTCTGACTGTTCTCCCTTCCATTGCTGGATATCGTAGACACGATCTGAAACATCCCAAACCATGGCACCTGGGAGGCAAACTACCATGCGAGTTTCAATCCTGAATCGCATGTCTCACAGAATCGCCTGTCTGACCCCCGGCCTATAGAGTCAACTATCACTACTGCCTCTCTCTCCCTTTTTGCTAACCCTCTGAACCACAGGGCCGGACTCTGTGCCAGAGGCGCAGCCACTGTTGCTTCCCTCAAGTAGGCTGTCCCCCTCAACAGTACTCAAACAGGAGAACTTATTTTCGAGAGGTACAGCCTGAGGGTTACTCTATAGTACCTAACTCTTCCCCTTCCCTCTCCTGACTGTTACCTACTTGTCTGTCTCCCGTGGCCCCTGTGTGACCACCTGCCTATAACTTCTTTCTATCATCTCCTCGCTCTCCCTGACCAGACCAGGGTCATCGAGATGCAACTCCAGTTCCCTGAAGCATTCCGTTAGGAGCTGCAGCTCAACACACTGGGTGCAGATGTGGCCATCCGGGAGGCTGGGAGACTCCAGGGCCTCCCACATCTGACACCGAGTACAGAAAACTGGCCTCACACACATTCTTCCTTTCCGCAATTAACACAGGTAAACCTACCTCGCCTCGTTACCACCTAAGCCCGCTGAGCCAAAGACGCTCTGCTATGCTCACTCCACTGCCCGCTCCGAACGCTGTCCTCTGGAAATGGCTGTCTTCTTTTTGAACTTTCCCCGCTCTACTGGCTTACGTCACGCGCCTGCGCATTCTTGCCTCTCATTACACCGAATAGTAAAATGCCTTCGCTCGGGAAATCCTTAGCCGTTCCATTCGTAGCCTTCTTCCTCCGAATAAAGTTTTACTCTTTATATAACGTTTCACTCTTTATGTAACTGAATAAACTTCTGTTATCCTACTTTATGTTATTGGCGAGTCTTCCCCCATATTTCCTCTTTCCCCTTTTTGCTGTTTTTTTTTTTGGAGACTTTTGTTGGATTCTAAAAGCTTCCCAATCATCCAATTGCCCATTCACCTTTGCTACCTTATATGCCCTTTCCTTGCTTTTATGCAGTCTTTAACTTCCTTTTTCAGCCGCAAGTGCCATTTGAGAAATTTATTTTATGTGGAACATATCTATACTGCGCCTTCTGAACTGTTCCCAGAAACTTCAGCCATTTCTGCTCTGCCGTGAACCCCACCAGTATCCTCCTCCAATCCACCTGGGCAAGCTCCTCTCTCATGTGTCTGTAATTCACTTTATTCCATTGCGAAACTGATAGAAGTGACTGATGCTCTCCCTCTCAAACTACAGCATGAATAGAGTCATATTATGATCACTGCCTCCCAAGGGCTCCTTTATGTAAAGCTCTCTAATACGGTCTGGGTTATCACACAGTAATCTAAGATAACCTTTCCCCGAGTCGGCTTTAGCACGCGCTGGTACAAGAAGCCATCTCGCAGGCATTCAGCAAATCCCCTCCCTTTCAATCCGGCACCAAAAGAAGGAGCCGGATCACCCTGTGGCCATTCGCATCCCGGGTAAGTATCTCAATTTGGATTGTAGAGGGACGGTGAGAGATGACCACAGCTGTGTGGCACCTTCGGTATCATCTCAATAGGTGATGGCCACTTGAGTTGGTTCCTTACGTTTTCATAGCCGGGGAAGGTGGTGAAGATGAGCTCGCACTCCCAATGGCGTGAACCTCAAATACCTCTGACAGCTCCTGACCTCCATATGTGGTTTAGCTACAGCGAACGGCGGAACTGATTCCACTAACACGAGAAGGGGTAAAGTCGGATTGCTGGTGCCTTAAAACCAGTCGCTCCGGGCAGATGAGGTTCATCAGCCGTGGTTGACAACTCATCTCGGAAAAGGAAACCTCTGATCTCAAACCAGTGTCTTACCGCTATACCCACTCATGGGGAAGTCTTCGGGAGTAAGTCCCGAGGATGAAATCCAGAGCTGGAGTCCCAAAGGTGGTCCTACGCTGAGTTCAACGCAGACTAGCAACTCCTGCCTTACTTCTGGTGCCAAAGTGTATCGGTTTCTGCAGCTCCCGCAGATTTATCAGCTACATTGGGGGGGGGGAGTTTCTTGTACTGAATCATAGGTAACAACCTGCCCTCCACAACATAATTTCCAGGCTTGCAAATCATGTAGACAATTGGGAAGCATCATCCATGATCGACGTCTGACAGCGCAGGGTGGTGTGTGTGTGGTGGTGGGGGGGGGGGGGGGATCTCAAATAAATTATCGTCGATATAATGTGCGTGGCTGGATCTCGCTACCTGAAAAAGGTGAGAGACATAAGCACTCGTCGACGACAGCCGCTGTGACGATGGTTTTCCTTTTACTTGCTCTTACTAATCAATCCCCTATGCCGATTGGTCTCGGGTTAAATCTCTAATAGGCGCCGGGACCCGCTCTTGCAATTTATCCTGGGGAACTGAACCTGAATGAATTCCCCTCCTCTCCAAGCATCCGGTCCGAGTTGGCCGCTGGTCAAAACTCTATATTGGCATGAACACAAAAAATCCATGAGATTGATACACTCACAATTTGCTTTACCATTTCATCGATTCATAGAGCATAGAACAGAAACAGGTCCTTGAGCACATCTAGTCCGTGTAAACCACGAATCTGTCTCGTACCATCGACCTGCACCCGGGCTGTGGCACATCATACGCCTCAAATTGATGCGTCTACCCAAACTTTTCTTAGTTATTGAAATCGAACCTACATCCACCAAATCAGTGGCAGGTTGTTCCACACTCCTACAAATTTCTTCTGAAAGAAACTCCCCCTCATGTTCTGTTTAAATATTTAATCTTTCACTGATAACCCATGACATTTAGTTCTAGTATCGGCCAGCCTCAGTAGAAATAGCCTGCCAGTATTAACCTCACGGAAAAGGATCTTGGCAATTGTAGGGGCGACTTACATCAGATTGAAAAAGCTTGAGCATATAGACATTAAAAAAGAGGATGTGCTGGTTTAAATTTCTGGGACCGGATGAGATGTACCCCAGGCTACTATGGCAGGCAAGAGAAGAGATTGCTGAGCCTCTGGCAACGATCTTTGCATTACACTGGACAACAAAGATTTTGCTTCCTGAATACCTTTAGGTGTATCGTATGAACTTTGGGCTACTGATCATGAAAGCCACCATGAAATTTCCCTACCACGCGTCATTTTAAAAAATCACATGTTTATTATTTCAATTCATAATTCAAGTCTATTAATATATTGCATACAATGTAAGCTGGAAAGTTTCTTATCTTGTCCAGGCATGCATGTTCAGGCGGCGAGGCTGCTGGATGACAAAACAGGGTTTAGTAATAATTATTGGGTTCAGGACTGTAAGGATGGAATTTGCTATCACCAGGCACAAAAATTTCTATGAAGGATTTTGATACTTAATACAGATGCCTCCCAGAATAACTGATGCCAAGATTAAGGAAAGCATTTCTGTTGGTCCACAAATCAAACAGGTCATCAATGACAGGCAACTTGAAGAATTTCTAGTGGGACCAGAGAAAATCACACTGAAGGCATTCAAGGAATTTTTTTCTCGGCATCTGCAGAGCACCAAACTACATGCAGCTGGTTGAAAGCATGCTTCAAGCATATAAAACCATGAAATGCAACTTGCCACTAATGATTCATATTCTGCATTCCCATTTCGACTTCTTCCCTGCAAATCTTGGTGCTGTAAGTGACGAGCATGGTGAAAGGTTTCACCAGGGCATTACAGTCATGGAGAAAAGATGCCAAGGCAACTGAAATCCATTAATGCTGGCAAATTATTGTTGGACACTTAAGCGAGAAGCCTCAGACACTGAGCACAAATGAAAATCATTACAAAATATTTTTAATTTAATTGAACTATTGCAAAGCATCAGCACCATTTTGCAATTAAACACATTATATTCAATAAACGTTAATTTATTGTTTCTCCAAATTCCTACGTGATACAAGTAGTCTGAAATTATAGTTGTGTTCATCTTCAAGCTGTCTATCATAAACAAAAAACAATTCTGAGGAAGCAACACTTTTGAAAAAAAAAATGTTGTCCGTGCTATCAATGAGGACGCGAGAGGTTCTGGAGAATTGGATGGTTGTGGATATTGTTCCCTTATTCAAGGAAGGGAGTAGAGATAGCCCAGGAAGTTTGGAAATTAATGACCAGTGGCTCTTTCATCAGTGGTTGGGAAGTTGATGGAAAAGATTCTGAGAGGCAGGATTTTTGAACATTTTGAGAGGCTTACACTGATCAGGAATAGTCAGCTTGGCTTCGTCAAAGGCAGGTCGCGCCTTACGAGCCTGACTGAATTTTTTGAGGATGTGACTAAACATGTTGATGAAAGCAAAGTAGTAGATGTAGTGTATATGGATTTCAACATGACATTTGATAAAGTACCCCATGCACGGCTTATTGACAAAGTAAGGAGGCATGGGATCCAAGGGGAGATTGCTTTGTGGGTCCGAAACTGGCTTGCCCACCGAAGGCAAAGTGTGGTTGTCGACCAGTCATATTCTGCATGGAGGTCAGTGACCAATGGTGTGCCTCAATCTGATCCCTTCACTTAGTGTTTTTTTCATAAGTGACCTGCATGAGGAAATGGAAAGATGGGTCAGTGAACTTGCTGATGACTCAAAGGTTGGAGCTGTTGTGGATAGTGTGGAGGGCTGTCACAAGTTACAGCAGGACATTGATAGGATGCAAATCTGGGCTGAGAAGTGGCAGAAGGAGTTCAACCCAGATAAGTGTGAGGTGGTTCATTTTGGCAAAATATAGTATTAATGGTAAACTCTTGAGAGTGTGCAGGGTCAGAAGGATCTTGGGGTCCAAGTCAATAGGACATTTAAAGCTGCTGCGCAAGTTGACTCTGTGGTTAAGAAGGCATACGTTGCATAGGCCTTAATGAACCGTGGGATTGAGTTTAAGAACGAGAGGTTATGCTACAGCTATTTAGGACCCTTGTCAAACCCCACATGGAGTACTATGCTCAGTTCTGGTCGGCTCACTATAGAGAGGATGTGGAACCTATAGAAAAGGTGCAGAGGAGATTTACAAGGATGTTGCCTGGATTGGGGAGCATGCCTTATAAGAATAGTTTGAGTGAACTCAGCCTTTTCTCCTTGGAGCTGCGGAAGATGAGAGGTGACCAGGGCTGAAATTGCTACCACGAATCAGCATAGTTTTAAGGTGCTTGGAAGTAGATACAGTGGAGCTGTCAGGGGTAAGTTTTTTACACAGAGAGTGGTGAGTGCGTGGAATGGCCTGCCGGTGACGGTAGTAGAGGCAGAGTTGATAGGGTATTTTTAAGGGACTCCTGGATAGGTACATGGAGTTTTGAAAATAGAGGGCTCCTGCTAACCCTAGGTAATTTCTAAAGTAAGTACATGTTCAATGGTCAGCACAGCATTGTGGGCCGAAGACCTTGTATTATGCTGTAGTTTTTCTATGTTTCTAATATTATATTCAATTTTACTTATGCCCTTTCGGAAGTAGAGCGGTTTTGTGTGTTATAACTGAGGCAGAAATTCCTTTCAACACTTAGAACACAGGAACATTGGAAAGCATTCGACAGAGCAGTTTATTTGGCCCAACAAGACTTGCCAATTCACCTAGTGCATTGAAGTACCTGTGGATTTTAAATTTCAAAGTCGCTAAGGTATTACTCTCAATTACACACCTAGTTAGTTTGTTCCATGTGTCCACAGCTCGTTGTGTATAGAAATGGTTCCTGATGTTAATCTGAAATCTGCCTTTTGAAACCCCGAACCTCCCGTTTCTACTTCCCACCGAAGATCCACAATCACACCTTTCTTGGTAGATCCATTCTTTCAGCTTGTTTCTGCCTCAGTGAGCTCATATCTGCATACCCGGGCTCTGTCTTATCCGCCGTAGTTCAGTCCCTTTCTACTACATCCGTGACACTTCACACACTCTGGATCTTTTCAATCATCTTATTTTCACTGTCACTGCCCATCCCTATATACCTCCAACCCACACCAGGAAGGCCTCAAAGTTCTCCGTTTCTTTCTGGACACCAGACTTAACCAGTTTCACTACACCACCACGCTCCTCCGTCTAGTGGAACTTGTCCGCACTCTCAATAATTTCTCCTTTAGCTCCTCCCACTTCCTTCAAACAAAAGAGGTCGCCATGGGGATTCACATGGGTCCCAGCTTTGCCTGCATTTTTGTCAGCTTCGTGGAACAGATTGGTGTCCGCCCCGCACTTTCCCTGCGCTATATCGACAACTGCATTGGTGCTGTTTCTTGCATCCATGCTGAGCTGGTCGACTTCATCAACTTTGCCTCCAACTTTCACTCTGCCCTCAAACTTACCTCTTCCACTTCTGGCACCTCCCCCACCCCACCCTCCCTTTCTCGATCTTACTGTATCTATCTCTGGGAACAGTTTATCTACTGATGTCTATTATAAACACACGGATTCTCACACAGACTATATCTCTTCCCACCGTGTTACTTGTAAAAACGCCATCTCCTTTTCTCACTTCCTCCATCTCCGCCACATCTGCTCTCGGGATGAGGCTTTTCATTCTTGAACGAAGGAGATGTCCTCCTTTTTCAAAGAATGGGCGTTCCCTTCTTCCACCATCAACTCGGCTCTCAACCGCATCTCTTCCAGTTAACGCACGTGGCTCTTACTGTACCCTCCAGCCACCCTACCAGGGATATGGTTCCTCTTGTCCTCACCTATCACACCAGCAGCCTCCGCGTCCTGCTGCCCCCACCCCCACTTTGTGCTTTTCGCAGGGATATCTCCCTACGCGACTCCCTTGTCTAGTCATCCCTCCTCACTAATCTCCCTCCTGGCACTTACCCTTGCAAGTGGAACAAGTGCTACCCCTGCCCCTACATCTCCTCCCACATTGCCATTCAGGGCCCCAAACAGTCCTTCAAGGTGAGCCCATTGGGGTCATATACTGTGTCCGGTACTCCCAGAGTAGCCTCTTGTTTATTGATGAGATCCAACGTAGGTTGGGAAACTGCTTGACCAAGCACCTGTGCTCCGTCCGCCAGAGGAAGTGGACCACATTTGAATACCACTTCCCATTCCCATTCTGATATGTCAATCCATGGCTTCCTTTACTGTCGCGATGAGGTCACACCCAGGTTGAAGGAACAACACCTTATAGTCTGTCTGGGTCGTCTCCAACCTGATGAAATGAACATCGATTTCCGGTAATGCCACCCCACCTTCACCAGTCCCTATCCCATTTCGCCCCATTCACCTTATATCTCTGCCTGCCCATCGCCTCCCTCTGGTGCTCCTCCGTCCTCTTCTTTCTTCCATGGCCTCCTGTTCTCTTCTATCGGATTCCCACTTCTCCAATCCTGTATCTCTTCTCCTCGTGTTTCTCTCTCCCCTCCCCCAACTTTTAAATTACTCTTCCTCTCTTTTTTTCTCCAGTCCTGCTGAAGGGTGCCGGCCCGAAACGTTGAATCCATTTCTTGCCCTAGATGCTGTCTGTCCTGTGGAATTCCTGCTGCATTTTGTGTGTGTCGCTCTTACCATAATTAACTGCTTTCTGTTTTTGATCCAGGTCTGCACACCTTACCCTGAATTCCTATCTCCTGTAATTTGATTGCCAACTTATTGAGGGGTACCTTGTCAAAAGCCATCTGAACGTCTAAGTAAGTGATATCATCCGCTAAATTGTCATCATAAATTTTATTTGCTTCTTCATAAACGTCCAGCATATTAGTGATACATGATTTCCCCTTCCTGAACCCATGCTGGCCTTCTGCTAACACGCCTGTTCTCCTCAGCTGCTTTTCCATCCCATTCTTCATTAATGTTTCCATTATCTTACCTACGATACAGCTTAGACTCACTGATCTAGAGTTACCAGGGTCATGCATCTGTGAAAGCGTTTGGAAAAGTGGCTTATCTCAAAATCTAGGCACAGCAGAAACTCGGTTGGCAAAACTGAACGGCTAAACAAATCCCTTTTGATCCCAAATTTCACGTGCAGATTAGCTTGTAAATAAAGCAAGGTAATCGCGAGAGAAATATATTTTAAATACTATATATTAGGGCTCTTTAACAGTTAGCTACACAACATCCTTCAAAGGAAAACCACAGTATAGATGGTGCTTTCTGGAATTTCCCTTACCACTAAGTTCTTGGAATGTACCTGCAACTATCGGCAGATATTCGTGAGTTCCTCGCCCCAGCCAAGTCTCTGAGTCATGAATCACTCCCATGCATTCGCTCACTAAGATGTTACATGGGATCAATTCAATATTTTAAGCTCCCAGTCAGTCAGACACCAAAGGCCCACTCGTCGATGCTGGCAAATTGCCAACTAAATCTAGTCTCTTTTGTCTGAGTCTGCCCCACAATCCTCTAACCCTCAAATCTATGTACCTTGGAGATGTATTTTAACCGATGTCTATAACACCATAAGACATTGGAGCAGAAATAAGTCATTCGGCCCATTCGGCAAGTCCGCTCCACAAAATCAGCAACGTACTTACACCAAACTCTGCCACTCCTCTGACAACGCTCTACCTGCATGCCATTCTAGGTCTACAAATGGTGCTCAGTTATCTTTTTAATCTTTCCTCATCAGATGCAAGCTATGCTCTCAACTTTTAAACAACATTACTGGCAGGGGATTCACGCCAGTATTTCCAGTATAAAGCCCCTGTGAAGTGAAACTCAACATCATGAATGACAGTGATGCTTCACTCTCAGATAACCTCAACGCCTTTTATACACGGATTGAAAGGGGGAATAAAACTATAGCAATGAGGATCACTGCAGTGTCCGGTGACCCTGTGATTTCTGTCTCGGAGGGCGACGTCGAAACACCTTTCAACAGGGTGAAGCCTCGCTAGGCGACAGGCCCCGAAAGAGTGCCTAGTAGGGTTCTGAAAACTTGTGTTATGTTGCCAACCAATTGGGTTGGTTCACATACGTTTTCAACCTCTCGGCACTGCAAACGGGCATCCCCACAACCTCAAAAAGTCAACAATCATAGCAGTGCTGAATAAGAGCAGAGTGAGCTGTTTTAAAGACTGTTTCTTCTGCTTCTGCTTGGCACTGCGCAAGCACTGCCGGACGGCTGATATAACGCACAGTCAGTGTGAACGCTGTGGGAGTTAAATTGTAAAGTAAGCTTTTTTGACTAGATCCCCTAAATTGATTTGATTGAGTCTATCTTTCAAAATATTAATGCCAGAAATATTGAACAGGTCTGGCGGCAGAAGATTCCACTCTCTTGTTGATCTTGGGTAGAGGGAGTACTGGGAGCAAATCTTATTGAATGAAGAGGTTTCCAGTGTGTCAGGTCCAGTTTGCTGTCGAGTTGAACTGACCCTGGGACGAATTTGGATGTTTGACGGAGTGATGTTGTGAACTTCTTTGGAAATGAAAATTAACCGTAGTTTAATACGTCGGTTTTCAAGTGATTCCCACTGAAGGTTAGACAGCATGTTGGTGACACTGGATTTCCTGCTGTAATCGTTTAACACAAAGCCAGCAGCTTTGGATTTTTTCGATGGACTTCTTATTGTTAGCTTGATGGGGATCCCATCTGGCCGCGCAATACAAGCTTTGGATGGACGAGTGTGTTGTATACCATGTCCTCGACGGATTCACTACATGGGTGGAGGTTTCATCACCGGATACCAAGCATTTTGTTTGCTTTGGCTGTAATCTGATTGATGTGGCATGTCCAGTTAAGATTCTTGCTAATTTCAACACCAAGATATGGGTGGTGGGTGACTGTTTCAAGAATCTCTCCACTGATGTTGTATGTCGTGTTGATTGGTTTAACTTTGTGACTGACATGCATAGTTGAAGGACAATGTCGTGTTGATTGGTTTAACTTTGTGACTGACATGCATAGTTGAAGGACAATGTCGTGTTGATTGGTTTAACTTTGTGACTGACATGCATAGTTGAAGGACAATGTCGTGTTGATTGGTTTAACTTTGTGACTGACATGCATAGTTGAAGGACAATGTCGTGTTGATTGGTTTAACTTTGTGACTGACATGCATAGTTGAAGGACAATGTCGTGTTGATTGGTTTAACTTTGTGACTGACATGCATAGTTGAAGGGCATTTGCCATGGAGACTCCCATTGACATCATGAATCAACATCGTTTTGCAGCAGCTGAGCACATTGGTCATTTTTTATCTCACGGTAGACTATGCAGTCATCTGCAAAGAGTCTGACTTCGGACTTGACTATACTTGGCAAGTCGTTGATGTAAATGAGAAAAAGTAAGAGTCCCAAAACGGTCCCTTGGGGCACTCCAGGTGTTACTGGAGATTTAGGGGACTCTGCCCCCTCGAGAAGCATACTTTGCTGTCTATTGGTAAAGAACATGTTTAACCAATGTAGAAGGCTGTTGCTAATGCCTACATGTTCAAGCTTACTTAGCAATCTCTGGTGGGGGACCGTGTCCGATGCCTTACTGAAGTCGAGTATGATCAAGTCTTCT
The DNA here is from genome assembly GCF_030144855.1 of Hypanus sabinus. Lineage (NCBI taxonomy): Eukaryota > Metazoa > Chordata > Chondrichthyes > Myliobatiformes > Dasyatidae > Hypanus > Hypanus sabinus. The sequence goes on along the minus strand of NC_082710.1, from coordinate 180,735,073 downwards.
TGGCTTCTATTGTCAAGGATCTTTGCTAAGTCACTGATCGACCCTACAAGTTGTGTGTCACAAGATCTGCCCTGTCGGAACCCATGTTGGTGGTGAGGAAGAACATTGTGTCTGTCTGGATGGTCCATAATGTGACGGTGAATAATAGGCTCCAGAGTTTTACAAGGGATGGAATTGAGTGAAACCGGTCTGTAATTTCCCAGATTTATGCGCTCACCCTTCTTATAAATTGGGACGATACTCGCTTTCAACCAATCGTCCGGTAATATCCCAGTATCAATAGACTTCTGGAATATCTTTTGCAAAACAGGAGCTAGACTGGAAGCACAAGTCTTCAGAATCATGGCTGGTATTTGATCAGGTCCTGGTGCTTTCTTGGGCTGTAATTCACCGAGAAGCTACTTAACGCCTGTTACAGTTATAATGAGATCTGCCAAGTCTGGGGTATTGCGGGGGAGTTAAGTGGGGAGTTCATTCAAAATTTCCTTTGTAAACAGAGAGCAAAACTGCTGGTTAAGTGCTTGTGCTTTGTCTGCAGCAAGAGATACAATGCGGCCCCCGGTGAGAGAGACGAAATTCCACAAACTTCGTGCCTTGTAGATTTAATAAAGTTGTCACTCTTTAAGCTCTCACCGATGACCTGATTAATATACTGATGGTAAGCTTTCCTGATATTCCTGTTGTCCGGTAGCACTCTCTTTTATGGTGATGAAGTGCTTTGACATGTTCGGTATGGCAAGATTCAACTCCTGCCTAAGAAGAGCCTGGGACTACTGCAATCTACCTATTGCCACAATACAATTGCGTTGACATGTTGGGTATGGCAAGAATCAACTCCTGCCTAAGAAGAGCCCGGGACTACTGCAATCTACTTATTGCCACAATAGATCTATAGCGGATGTGATCACACTGGCTCTTCACACGGCCTTGGATACCCCGGACAATGCTAAGTGCCTCGAGCTGATGTTTATTGACTACATGTCAGCGTTTAACACAGTCAATCCTACGTTTCCGGTCAAAACGTTCCAAGTCCTTGATCTATATACCTCCCTCTGCAATTGGATCCACGACTTCCTCAAAGGAAGACCACAGACTCTGCGGATCAGAACTTAAATCTCCACTTTGCCGACAATCAACACTGTCACACCTCGGGGATGTATGTTTAACCCAGTCTTTTGTTCTCTACACCCATGACTGTGTGGCGAGACACCCATAACATGCCATCTATAAATTGGCTGACAACAGATCTATTCTTTGCAGAATTTCAGATGGTGATGAAAACGCATACATCAGTTAGTGGTGTCGCAGCAGCTACCTGGCACGGAACCCAAGTAATTGATCGTGAACTTCAGAAAGGGTAGGACCGTGGAACATACCACTTCTCATCGATGGATCAGAAGTGGAAAGGGTGAAAAATTTCAAGTTTCTGGGTGTCACCATTTCTAAGGATCTATCTATCCTGAATCCAACATATCAAGATAGAGAGTTAGCGGGGTAGTGTCACGTACCCCATGACGGGTTAAAGAACCATCAGAAATGGCAAACACCGTGGAGTCTGGTACTGCTATAAACTAATGCTATTTATTAGTAAGGACTCAATACAGATAAATGCAGATATATCAAACAGGTTAGCAATGATTATATATATAAGTGTGGAAATATGAAAACCAAGCTTCTTCAAGCCTAGGGATAAATGGATACGGTCTTACGATTGATGAGTGAAGTTTAGTTCAGTTCGTGGTATTGAGTCGAGTAGTGATGAAGAGGGAGAGGTAGAGGGAGAGAGAGATTTGAGTCGTCAGGTAAGCTGACGCCGTCGATCGTCCCGTTGTCCTCCAAAATCTTTTGGAAGTCTCCGACTGTGACCATAACAAAGGAGACCGTTCTTCTGTGGTGGAATTATTAACCCAGGCGAGGGTCAGACACACGAATAACTCCCCACCGTTCACAGCCTTTTCACGCTGCGAGAGCCACTGATCGATTCTCCTGATCGATCCTCCAAAAACCCACCCTTCTGTGGGCACAATGTAGCTCATCCAGTGTCCAAAACTATGTGTGTCTGGGTCCAGCAGCTGACCTGGTGTTTAGCTCAGCAAGCTGAACACCAGCTGTCCATCAAACTGCTCCGCCCTGCTCCCTCTGTAAGAACTTACAAGCAGGCAGTGTCCTTGTGGAAATGTCAACAAACTGCCGAGAAACCATAACATCAATCTTCCGAGTATTCTTCGTCTCTCTCTCTTAATAACAAAGTCTCTGCGTTGGAAACCTCCCTTTCCTTTTAAGAACACAGTTCATAGGGTCAATTCAGGACCCTGTGACAGGTGAGTTGGGAGGTAGAGGAGTAGACCATAACACCTGGGTGTATGGTTAGGATATTTGGCACAAGGTGTCTACTCCGCCATTTATTCATAACTGATCTTTTTTTCTCCTGCTCAGCCCACTCTCCAGCCTTCTCCCCATAACCCTTGATTCTGCGTCCGGTTGTCTGGCCTGTACAACTGCCTGCGGTAAAAAAAAATCCACAAATTCACAACCGTCTGTCTTATGAAATATCTCCACATCTCTGATCTAAACAGACGCCCCTTTATCCTGAGGTTGTGCCCCGTTGTCCTTAATCCCCCAACCATGAGAAACATCCTTTCCACACCCGCTCTCTAAAGGCCTTTCAATATTCGAAAGGTTTCAATGAGACCCCCCTATCCATCCATCTCAACTTCAGCGAGTACAGACCCAGAGATATCAAACGTTCCTTGTATGATAACCCTTTCATTCCCAGAATCATCCCTGTGAACCACCTCTGGACCCTCTCCAATGCCAGCACATTTGTTCTAAGATGAGGGGCACAAAACTGTTCACAATACTCAAGGTGAGACCTTACCAGTACCTTATAAAGCCTCGGCATCACATCCCTGCTCTTCTGTTCTAGACATCTTGAATGAATGCTAACATTGGATTTGCCTTTGTCATCACTGACTCACCCTGCAAGTTAATCTTTAGGATGTTCTGTACAAGGACTCCCAAGCCTCATTGCATCTCAGAATTTTGGATTTTCTCCCCGTTTATCCTGCACATTTACTTCTACTACCAAAGTGCATGACCATGCATTTTCCAACATTATATTTTATTTGCCACTCTCTTAAGTAAGAGGTGCATAGGAGGAGACAGTGACGCCTAACGGCGACTCCTTTGCTTGCATCTGCGGAGCAGCCCCATCTCTATCTTTAATATCTCTATTTTTCCCTTTCAAGATTCTTTTGAAGACCCTGACCTGGAGTTACAGACTGACTTCAGTTCGTTGTGGTAATGGGACCCGCTCTCGGGGTTTCACGTGTGGCCGTTATTTGATATGCCAAGGATGCAGCCTAAGAGGGTCGCTTGACTTCAGGGGTCCGAGATCACGTGGCTCTGGAGACGGGCGGACCGAGGTCGATGTCTCTGCAGGAATCCTGTGTGTCGTGGGAAACGAAGATCGAAATCAGCGAGCTGGCTGCTGGGTGTGTGCTCAGAGACCAGCGTTCTTCGGATACAGAGCTTGGAAATAGCGACGCAACGGGCCTTTAACATCGTAAATCAGCGAGTTGTTTGTTATGTCTCCCCTCTCGCTGTGAAACGGAGACATTTCTTTCTCCTCTATTAGGGAGAGAGTGCGCCTGTAGTATGTCGAATACCGGGAGAACAAGCAGTCGTTGGGGTTCTGCAAGTCTGGGTCTTTGCTGCACGCCAGAATGCTCGGTGCGGGGGGCCGATACATTTTTTGCTGGCGGGGAGGGGAAATCGTTGCTTCGCTGCTGCTTACGCGTGGGAGGGGAGAGCTGTGGGGCTTTGGGGTTTTAACTTCCAACCGACATTTATTCTTTGGGGCACTTCTCTGTTTTCGTGGACGGTTGCGAAGAAAAAGTATTTCAGGATGTATATTGTATACATTTATCTGACATTAAATGTACCTTTGAAACTTTTCATTCTCCTAATCTGTCTAAGTCCTCCTGCAGCCTACTCTTTCCTCAGCACTACCTGTCCATCCACCAGTCTTCCCATCATCTGCAAACTTGGCAAGAATGCCATCTATTCCATTTTCGAAATCAATGATATACTGCATAAAAAAGCGGTCCCAGGATCGACACCTGCGCGGCACCACTCCTAACTGGGAGCCAACCAGACAAAGGATCCTTTTATTCCCATTCGCTGCGCATGGATGGATGGACGGATAGGTAGATGGATAGGTGGATAGATAGATAGATAGGTGGATAGATAGATAGATAGATAGATAGATAGATAGATAGAAAGGTAAATGACATTGAACAACTTTAAATCGTGGATCGTTTATAGACTTTGACCTTACCAAACAATACACCCATATTTTCAATCAGGTCTTTAATATATGTCAGAAACAGCAGAGGACCTAGTAGGAGTCCCATCAAAGATCACTAATCATTAACACAAAAGGGCCTTTGACCCCCAGACTTCTATGGGCATCGATGGTTCTCCCCTTATCACCCTCTCTGGAGATTCTGAATTCTAAAGAATCTGCCTGCAATAGCAGCAGGGAATTGCCATTAGTTTCTGCTTGACTCCTCAACCGACTCCTGAAAACGCTATGCGCGTCCAAAGATAGGAAAATTTGAATGCGAGCCAGCTTTGCTTATCTGTCCAATTGAAAATGGTGAACAATGCACCTCACAGTAATGAATGTCAGACCTGAGTATTTTTTAAACTTTCAATACACCCGTTCCAAATCTAAGTAAAAGAAAATTGATAAAACAAGAAACGACAGAAATGCTCAGAATCTCATAATAAGACATTAGGACTATGAGACATAATGTAGGAGCTGAAATGGGCTCCATCGAATTCCATCGAATTTCTTCGTGACCGATTCATTAACACACTCACAGTGCAAAATACATGCCAGATATGGAGGCATTTTGTAAGCTAAAGAATAATTGACATTGATAATATTGATATTTAATAATAGGTAGCTAGTCAAGTCGACACCATGAACATAAATTGCACATGAGAATGATACGTTCAAAATTTGCTTAACATTTAATCGAATCACAGAATCATTGAACAATCAGAATAAAAACAGGCCCTTCAATCCATGCTGGTGTGAATCATGGATCTGACTAGGCGCATCGATATGGTCCCGGACCGTAGCACTTCATACGCTTCCCTTTCATCCAACTTTCTCTTGAATGTTGAAATCGAGCACACATCCCCAACATCCTCTGGTAGGGCTGTTCAGACTCTCACCATCAAATCTTCCCTCATCCTTCTACGTTTCAAGGAATAAAGTCCTAACCTTGTCACCCTTTCCATGTTATTCAGCTCCTAACGCTGTGGCAACGTAAGACCATAAGATCATATGACCATAGGACCATAAGAGAGAGGAGCAGAATGAGGCCACTTGGTCCATCCTCTTAGCTCTAATCTCCTGTTTACTCAAACCACCACCCGCCCACCAACCCACCCATATTCTTCCTGTCCTGACCAATCAAGAACACCTCTGCCTTAAATATGCACAAAGACTTGGACTACGTAGCTGCCTGTGGCAAAGAATTCCACAGATTCCCTACTGTATTTCTCTAAAGAAATCCCTGCTCATCCCCCTTCTAAAAGGACGGCCCAATATTCTGAGGCTATTCTAGAAAATATCACACCACTGTTCAAGAAAACGGATGTAGGTGAATGACAGGTACAGTGGCATGCAAACGTTTGGGCAATCCCGGTCAAAATTTCTGTTAATGTGAATAGTTGTAGAAGTACTGTGAGAAGAATAGTGAGTAGAAGATGTACTGATCTCCAGAAGTCATAAAGTAAAGATGAAACATTATTTTTGACATTTTAAGCAAGATTAGTGCATTATTTTTGTAGTTTTGTACAATTTTAGAGTAGAAAACAGGAAAGGAACACCATGCAAAACTTTGGGCACCCCAAGAGATTTGAGCTCTCAGATAACTTTTACCAAGGTCTCAGACTTTAATTAGCTTGTTAGGGCTATGGCCTGTTCACAGTCGTCGTTAGGAAAGGCCAAGTGATGCAAATTTCAAAGTTTTATAAATACTCTGACTCCATAGAACTATAAAACATTACAGCACAGAATCAGGCGTTTTCACGCTTCTTGGCAGTGCCGAACCATTTTTCTGCCTAGTCCCACTGACCTGCATCTGGACCATATCCCTCCATACACCTCTCGTCCATGTACCTGTCCAAGGTTTTCTTAAATGTTAAAACTGAGCCCGCATTTACCAATTCATCTGGCAGCCCATTCCACATTCCCACCACTCTCTAAGTGAAGAAGCCCCCCCCCCCCGCCCCCCACAATGTTCACCTTAAACTTTTCCCCCATCACCCTTAACCCATGGCCTCGGTTTTTTTTATCTCCCCTAGCCTCAGTGGAAAAAGCCTGCTTGCATTCACCCTATCCATCCCCATCATAATTTTATATACCTCTATCAAATCTTCCCTCATTCTTTTACGCTCCAGGGAATAAAGTCCTAACCTATTCAACCTTTCTCTGTAACCCAGTTTCTCAAGTCCCGGCAAAATCCTTGTAAACCTTCTCTGCACTCTTTCAAACTTATTAATATCCTTCCTGTAATTCGTGACCAAAACTGCACACAATGCTCCAAATTCAGCCTCATCAATGCCTTACACAACCTCACCATAACATTCCAACTCTTATACTCAATACTTTGATTTATAAGGCCCAATGTACCAAAAGCTCTCTTTACTACCCTATCTGCTTGTGATGCCACCTTTAGGGAATTTTGTATCTGTATTCCCAGATCCCTCTGTTCTACTGCACTCCTCAGTGCCCTACCATTTACCTTGCATGTCCTACCTTGGTTTTTCCTTCCAAAATGCAATACCCCACACTTGTCTGTATTAAACTCCATCTGCCATTTTCAGCCCATTTTCTAGCTGGTCCAAATCCCTCTGCAAGCTTTGAAAACTTTTCACACTGTCCACTACACCTCCAGTCTTTGTATCATCAGCAAATTTGCTGATCCAATTTACCACTTTATGATCCAGATCATTGATATAGATGACAAATAACAATGGACCCAGCACTGATCCCTGTGGCACACCACGAGTCACAGGCCTCCACTCAGAGTAGCAATCCTCCACTACCACTCTCTGACTTCTTCCATTGAGCCAATGTCTAATCCAATTTACTAGCTCACCATGTATACCTAGCGACTGAATTTTTCTAACTAAACTCCCATGCGGGGCTTTGTTAAATGCCTTACTGAAGTCCATGTAGACAACATTCACTGCCTTTCCTTCATCCACTTTCTTTGTAACCTCCTCGGAAAACTCTAATAGATTGGTTAAACATGACCTACCACGCACGAAGCCGTGCTGACTCTCCCTAATGTCCCTGTCTATCTAAATACTTGTAGATCCTATCTCTTAGTACTCCTTACAATAATTTACCTACTACAGACGTCAAACCTACCGGCCTATAATTTCCAGGATTACTTTTAGAGCCTTTTTAAACTGCGGAACAACATGAGCTATCCTCCAGTCCTTCAACACCTCACCTGCAGATAACAACATTTTAAATATATCTGCCAGGACCCCTGCAATTTCAACACTAGTCTCCTTCAAGGTCCGGAGGAATACCCTGTCAGGTTCTGGAGATTTATCTACTCTGATTTGTCTCAAGGTAGCAAGCACTTCCTCCTCTTCAATCTGTATCGGTTCCATGACCTCACTACTTGTTTGCCTCATTTCCATTGACTCCATGCCAGTTTCTTTAGAACAAACTTTGTAAGTACAGACGCAAAAAAAATTGAGATCTCCCCCTTTTCTTATGTTTCTACATATAGCCGACCACTCTGATCTTCAAGAGGACCAATTTTATCCCTTTCTATTATTTGGACTTTTTCCAGTTTAGAACTTCAACCCGAGGACCAGATCTATCTTTATCTATGATCAAGTTGAAACTAATGGTATTATGACTCCTTAAATCTTGTCCCAACAACCAACAGCCATGGGCTTCTCTAATAAGCTGCCTAGCACTCCGAAAACTAAAATAAATGATGCCCACAAAGCAGGAGAAGGCTATAAGAAGACAGCAAAGCGTTTTCAGGTAGCTGTTTCCTCAGTTCATGGTGTAATTAAGAAATGGCAGTTAACAGGAACGATGGAGGTCAAGTTGAGGTCTGGAAGACCAAGAACAATTTCTGAGAGAACTACTCGTAGGATTGCTAGAAAGGCAAATCAAAAACCCCGTTTGACTGTAAACGACCTTTAGTAAGATTTAGCAGACCCTGGAGTGGTGGTGGACTATTCTAATTTGCAGCGACACCTGCACAAATATGACTTCCATGGAAGAGACATCAAAAGAAAACCCTTCCTGCGTCCTCGCCACAATATTCAGCGTCAGAAGTCTGCAAAGGAACATCTAAAAAAGCCTGATGCATTTTGGTAACAAGTCCCGTGGACTGATGAAGTTGAAATAGAAATTTCTGGCCTCAGTGAGCAAAGGTATGCTTGGAAAAAAAAAGGGTCCAGAACTTCATGAAAAACACACCTCTCCAACTGTTAAGCAGAGGGTTGGATCGATCATGCTTTGGGCTTGTGATGCAGCCAGTGGCACAGGGAACATTTCAGTGGTAGATGGAAGAATGAATTCAATTAAATAACAGCAAATTCTGGAAGCAAACATCACACCATCTGTAATAAAACTGAAGATGAAAAGAGTATGGCTTCCACAACAGGATAATGATCCGAAACACACCTCAAAATCCACAATGGACTACCTCAAGAGGCGCAAGCTAAAGGTTTTGCCATGGTCCTCACAGTCCCCCAACCTAAACATCATCGAAAATCTGTGCATAGACCTCAAAAGAGCAGTGCATGCAAGACGGCCCACAAATCTCACAGAACTAGAAGCCTTTTGCAAGTAAGAATGGGCCAAAATCCCCTAAACAAAAATTGAAAGACTCTTTGCTGGCTACAGCAAGCGTTTACAAGCTGTGATACTTGCCCAAGGAAGTGACCATGCAGGGTATCCACTCTTTTGCTTTGGGTCCTTTTCCTTTTTTGTTATCTTAAAGTTGCAAAAGATGGGAAAAAGTGATCTTGCATAAAATATTAAAGCAATGTGTCATCTTTAACTTTATGCCTTTTGGAAATCAGCTCATCTTTTACTCGCTTAACTATTCACAGTAACAAAAATTTTGACCGGGGTGCCCGAACTTTCGCATGCCACTGTAAATATACAATAGGTATTTTAATATCTGTGACTGGGAAAATGCTTGAAGCTATCATTCAAGAAGAGATTGCAAAACATCTGTAAAGAAATAGATCTATCAAGCAGACGCAGCATGGATTCAGCAAAGGCAGGTCCTGCTTGACAAACTTATTGGAGTTCTTTGAGGATACAATGAGCGCAGTCGAAAGAGCAGAACAGATGGACTGATTTATTTGGATTTCCAGAAGGCGTTCGAAAAGGTGCTGTATAAAAGCCTTATCCATAAGATAAGGATGCATAGAGCTGGCAATGATGTATTAGCATGGATATAGGATGGATTAACTAACTGAAAGCAAAACGATGAGTTTACAGCTGTTACTGTTGTTGACAATCAGTGCAGTGTAGGGGAATTCAGAGTTATGGGGAAAAGGCAGGTAGGTGGAGATGACCATCTCCATGGACAGACCAGTCATGATCTTATTGAATGGTTGAGCAGGCTTTTATGGGTCATATGGCCTACTCTTGCACCTGTTTCTTATGTTCTTATGCCCCTATGTCCTCTAGTCTTAGGCACTCACACCATAGGAAACATATTCACAACATCCACTCTATCAAGGTTTTTCACCATTCGATAGGTTTCGATTAGTTCACCCCTCAATCTTCTGAATTCTAATGAATACAGGCCAGGAGTCATCAACCTGTCTTCAAATGACTAGCCATTCAAGCTGTGCAATTCTGGAATAATTTCCGCAAAACACCTTTGACCCTTCTCCAGCTTCAGCACATCGTTTTTAAGATATGTGGGCAAATCCTGCTCACGATACTCCATGCATGGCCTCACAAGTGCTCTATAAAGTCAAAACATTACATCTTGGCTTTTATATTCTAGTCCTCTTGAAATGAATGCTAACATCACATTTGCCTTCCGCAACACAAACTCAATTTGTAAGGTAAACTTACGGGAATCCTGCTCAAAGACTCCCAAGTACTTTTGCACCTCAGCTTTTTGCTTTTTTTTCTCCATTTAGAAAATGATTAATCCTTTAATTTCTTACCAAAGTGATTGGCCATACACTGTATTCCATCTGCCACTTTTTTGCCCATACTCCCAATCCGTTTATGTGCTTCTGTAGTGTCTTAACTTCCTCAAAACTACCTGCCCGTCCACCTATATTCTGTCTCTCTCCCTTCCTGAAAAGTGGAGTTGCATTTGCATTATATGCCCGTTCTTTGATTCTCTGTTGGTTTTGACTTCTTTTGTTACTCTCGGTTGTGTTTTCACTTCTTTTGTTACACTCGGTTGTGTCATCTTGCGTTTACAATACTTCTTCCTCTTTGGAAGTACTCAGATAACCTGTGCCTTCGGAGGTGCTTCCAGAAATTCCAGCCATTTCTGCTCTGTCATCCCTGCCAGTGTTGTTTCCCTATCAGTTCTGGGCAACTCCTCTCTTATGCCCCTGTAGTTCCCTTTAATTCACTGTAATACTGATACAACTGACTTTAGCCTTTCCGTCTCAAATTTCAGGGTGAATTCGATTTTATGCCAGTCGAGGTTCTTTTAGTTGAAGTTCCCTAATGAATTTCGGTTCATTGAACAACAGGCAATACAAACTAGCTGTTTCTTTGGTGGGCTCCACCACGAGCTGCTTATATAAGGCATCTTGTAGGCATTCCAGAAATTTCCCCTCTTGGAATCCAGCAGCAACCTGCATATCCCAGTCTTCCTGCATATTGAAGTCGCTCATGACTCATGTAACATTGCCTTTTTTGGTATCCATTTTCTATCTCCCGTTTCAAATCGTAAACCGCATCCTTGCAACTGTGAGTGGGTCAGGATCATTTTTACCCTGGTAGTTCCTTAGCTCTCTCCACAATGGTTCAACAGCTTCCGACCCGATGTCAACTTTTCCTAATGATTTGATTTCATTTCTAACCAACGCCGCCCCCTCTACCTTCCTGCTCAAGTCTTTCGATACAATGTGTATCCTTGAACATTTTTTGGGTTTCTGTATACAACGGCCACCAGGATCTTTTAACCTTTTAAGTGTGTATGACTCCCATAAGCGCCCGCTTACCCTTTCATTTCCTTAGGTCTATCCACAATCATTCAACACCTTCCGCCCCCATGTTACCTCTTTCTAATGAGTTGATTTCACGTTTGTTTGTTTGTTTTTACCAGCAGAGCAACACCGCCCCTTCCGATCATTTGGGTACAGCGCGTATCATTTGACATTAAGCTTCCAGCTATAATCTTCTTTCAGGCACGATTCCATGATGCCTATCACATACATTCTAATCCGTAGCTGCGCTGCCTGTTCATCTACCTAATTCCGATATTGCAGTTAATCAAATATAACACCTTCAGTCCTGTATTCACCCTTTTCGATTTTTTCCCATCTTTTGTGTTGCAGCTCATTCTGTTGACTGCAAACTTGCTCATTCTGCAGCCCGTCCTCACTGCATATTGCCTCTGTTGGTAACCCAACGACCTCGTCTTCCGGTCCCCATCTCACTGCCACATTACTTTAAACCAATCCGAAGAACTCTAGTGATCTTGCACATGAGAATATTGGATCACCTCTGGTTCAGGGGTGTTGGCCAAAAGGAACTACAATATGCAATTAGTAGACTGAAGAATCAAGAACAGGGGTAGCAGATAAAGCGTTTGTCTTTGTTTCCTCTTTTGTGGACTCTGAATTGATTCTTAACTCTTGGATCATCTAACCAGAGCTATTAAATGTGTTCAGATGAAGCTTCAGGTAATGACTGGCTAAACCTGAGACTATTCTCAGACATTTGTTGTGTCAATGGCGTTCTGGGACAATCTAATTAATTAAATGTCGACACAAGGAACGGCTAAATCTGAGACCATTCTCGGAGGGGCATCTACTTATCGGGTAAAAACCCAGACCTTTCAAAGAAGCAATTTGTAATCTCGTTAAACTCTCCGCCCGTTGCCTCACTGAACTGGTTTGGACCAGTTAGAATTAAAAAGCACAAATGCCGAAGGCTGGGGCCGACAGAACCATGAAACAGTGTTGGTTGTAGCCCAGTACAATGACCAGTCAGAAGGTAGTTCAGGTGACCTTGAAGGAATGGGATGGAGAACCAAAAGTTCGATTGATAATATAAGAGTCAGGAGCTCCAATATGAACAGGCGACAACTCTTCAGCAACCAGAGGCCAACCATCGCGGATCAGGGGGACCCCGCGGACACGTGGAAATCTCTTTATTGTCTGTTCATGGAGGGTCAGGGATTCTAGTTCGATGTACACAGGTATTTAGTTTCGAAACCCACGTGCTATTTAGTTGAGACAATAACAGTTACTTGTCAGTTAACGAAGATTCTATGTGCCTCACTGATCATTGTTACAAGGGGTGTTTCTTGTAATGGGGTCACCCGTCCCTTCTGTAGAAATTGTACTTTCCCCCGAAGAGACCTCAGTAATCCTTAAATCTGTACCCCTGCCCCGTGTACCAGTTCCTCAGCCACGCATTCATCAGTCAAAATCATCCTACTCTTATGCTCATTGGCACCTGGCTTATTTAGCAATCCAAACTACAGGTCCCGTTGCTCAGTTTTCTACCCAGCTCCCTAAAATCTCTCTTCAGCATCTCCTCAACTCTGACATTGGTGTCAATACGTACCAAAACTTCTCTGTTCCTCTGACTAAAGAATGTCTGTCAACACTGCAGTCCTCTAAGCTCTTTTGAACCAGCACACCCGTTACAATCCCAGAGACCTGGACACTGTGGATCCCCATAGGTAGGGTCGATCCCTCAATGGTTTCTAAATGTTTCGAAGGGATCGGCCTCATGTGTACTCTGAACTAGCTGTGCATTTCCAATCCTCCTGACATTCACACTCCCCACCGACCTCCCTCAAGGCACTTATCCCTGCAAACGGAAGAAGTGCTATACCTGCTCCCACACTTCTTCCCTCACCACCATCCCAGGCCCCAGACAGTCCTTTCAGGTGAGGCACCACTTCACCTGCGAGTCAACTGTGGTGATATACTGTATCCGGTGCTCCCGATGTGGCCATTTATACATTGGGGAGACCCGCGGCAAACTGGGAGACCGTTTCGCCGAACACCGACGCTCAGTCCTCCAGCAGTGGCGGGATCTCCATGTGGCTACACACTTCAATTCTACAGACCTCTCCCACTCCAACATGTCTGTCCATGGCCTCCTCTACTGTCAAGATGAGGCCACATGCAGGTTGATGGAACAATACCTTATCTCCCGCCTGGGAAGCCTCCTACCTGCCGGCATGAACATTCAACTCACAGACCTCCGTTGATACCCTAGTCCCCCCCTTACTCCATCCCTATCTAGAATTTTAGTCTGGTTCTCTTCCCCACCCCCTCACTATAATCTCCCCCAGCCCTACCTTTCTTTCTCTTTTATTTTCCATAATTCTCCACCTTTCCCCGTAGCCTATTTCCCTTCAACCTATCACTTCCCAGCTCTCTACCATCCCTCCCCCTACTTCTTATCCCCCCTCGACCATCCCATGTTACTTTAGTCCTGATGAAGGGTTTTGGCCCGAAACGTCGTCACTACCTCCTCCCATAGATGCTGTCTGGCCTGCTGAGTTCTGCCAGCATTTTGTTCACCCACTTACCCGTCGTCTGCAATCTAGGGGTGTGATTACCTCTTTGTACGTCCCGTCTCTCACCTTCTTATTCTCCCGTCTGAGTCGAAGATCCTTTATACGTCCTTCCAGGAGCTGCAGAAGTCTCCCAGACTTCGCACATCTCACTCACGGTACAAAATAAACCTCTGGTGCCATTCTCACGACACTAGCAAATAAGGACGAACAAACAGGAACAGAAAGAGAGAAACATACCAAAACTTAACACAAAGTGCACTGCAGATGCTGTGGTCAAAACAACGCGTACAACACGCTGGAGGAACTCAACAGGTCGGGCAGCATCCGTGGAAACGAGCAGTCAATGTTTCGGGCCGAGAACCTTCGTCAGGCCATACCACAACTTAACCTCGCCCAAGCCTGATCGGCCAAGTCTACTCTAAACACCGACACACTCAAAAGAATGCCGCTTCACTTGCACACCTGATATTTTAATTGGCACTTTTCAATAAACCCCTCTTGCTAATTAGCAACCCCTCAGCTCACTGAAACTGCCGTAAAGCTCTGCCTTTAAAATCCCGATTGCCGCCCTAATCGAAAGCTGGCTCTTTTTATGCACCTCTGACTTCAGATGTCTAACTCTTTGTAAGCCTTCTCTGCACTCCTTCAAACTTAGTGTTATGAGATATATATCATTATATTCATTTTAACCGCGTCCTTTCGCAGGAAAAGCAGGTTTTCTTTGTTATCCTATGACAAAAATTACTTTCAACTTGTAATCAATATTATTATCATATAGATAGAGATCAGTGCATTTGTGTGACATATCTTCGTGACATGGCTTACCTTTATCTGACTCATTATGCATTGTTGCAGTAGTAATCTTGTTCGATATGACTTCACTGTAGGCTCGGTGACTGGGGTTGCTTGTCTGAGAATTGGCACTGGGGTTCCCTCGAACCGGAATCCTGCTTGAATGTAACGTTTACTTTAGCGACATGAATTGCTGTGTAGCATATAATGACGGCCCAGAATCCGTGCGGCCCAAATCTCACACAGATCCCTGGGGCGTTCTAGCTCTGTGTTTCTCCCCCGGTTTCTGACACAGGATATGGAAACTGTCGGAGTTTTCTAGAACTGTTGGAGGATTTGAAGAGCGGGAACTGGACCCGGAACAGAAAAAGTTTCTCTGACACTGGGAGAAGGTTTACAGACCAGTCTTGCACGCTGGAGTCGGAGGGATTCCCATCGAGCTGACATTTGTTGGGGAGAGGTAGATTTAGGGCGGAATCTGTTACGAAGCTGGGACAGTTTCGTCTTACAGCCCAGACATGAAATCCCATTTGAACGCCTTCACTGCAAATAAATTTACGAGGAAACTTTAAACTTTCTTCCAGACTGTGGATGCAAACTAGCTTATAGTTTGGCCCAGAACCCGTGAAAGCGCTGGAAACGTGGCATATCTCAAAATCTATGCACAAAAGAAATTCAGCTGGCAATACCCTCCAATTAAACAAACCGGTTTTAATCCTCAACTACAGTTACAGATTAGCTTGTAAATAAAGTAAAGCAGGTGCAAGACAGAAATGTATTTTACTAAATGACATTAGGGCGGTTTAACTGTTAGTTAGCTACACTGCATCCTTCAACGGAAAACCACGTTACAAAAATATATTGGTTTCAGGAATTGCCCTTGCCGCCTGGTTCGAGGAACCTAGCCGCAACTACCGGCAGATATTCGTGTGTCGCTCATTCCAGCCATGACACTGGGACATGAATTACTCTGATTCAGTCGCTCACTAAGATGTTACGAGGGATCAATTCAATATTTTAAGCACCAACTCAGAGTCAAACATTAAAGGCCCACTCGTCGGTGCTGCCAAATTGCCAACTAAATTTAGTGCCATTCGTCTGAGCCTGCCCCACAACCATCTCATCCTCAAATCTATTTACTTTGGGAATGTATTTCAAACGATGTCCATACTTAGACAGAGGAGTAGAATTGGGCCATTCGGTCGGTCGAGTCTGCTCCACAACATCAGCAATGTCCTTACGCCCAACTCTACCACTTCCTCTGACAGATCGTTTCATTTACACAGGACTCTAGACATAAAAACGACCCCCATATCTCCCATATCTCTTTTTCTGCGCGTTTTCCAGTTTAATTACATGCATTCATGCCATAAATGCCTGAATAGTACCAACTGGAGGGAATTTGCTTGGAAAATAAGGATGAGGTACTTAAAAACCCCTTTAGTAATATCAGTATACGCAGAAGAAAACAGAAGACTTTGCTAGAGAGGCTGTGGCCTAGTGGGAGATTTTGCACATATATTCTGGGACTGTCCCAAATGAAGGGAATTTTGGTACAAGGTAACTGAGAAAATAAGAAGGATTTTAGATATAAGTGTACCCTTTGAACCTCGTCATTTAATTTTAGGCAACCTCCCGTGATCTGCATTACAGAAACATAAACTGTACATGTTAAGAGTCCTGATTCTGATTGCTCATAAACTGATAACTGTCAACTAACTTAAATCTCACCCACCCACTTTGGAATAATGGATACAGAAATTGAAAGAGGTGAACTGTATGGAGACTATCACTGCAAGTTTACAGCTGAAGTTGGACTCTTACTTGGAGAGACGGAGCTCTGTTATAGTGCAGCTGGAACAGTGAAAGGCCCATACAGGGGCCTGGTAAAATGTAGGACTCGAGTTGATTTACTGAGGATTGTGATTTTATTTAAAATAGATGTAAATCTACATTGAGGGGTGATGTAAAGTATGTAGATCTTGTGTATGTTTGTGTTTGTATGTAGTTGCATGTATGTGCTCTTTGTTTCTCCTTTCTCTTGCTCCTATTCTCTTCTACCCCTGTTATTTTTAATATAGGTATTTACCATTGTGCAGTGAACTGTGGACTGATAGCCGACGCTTGTTTGTAGATATGTGTTTGTTCAATAAAGTTTTATGAAATACGTGCATTCTAGATTATGACAACAGAACTGTACATAATGATCTAATTTTGTATTCTGCATATTTGACATGATTTCCGAGCTCCCGAACTCACTGTCCTGACCGATAAAGCCAAATGTGGCAAACACTTCCTATACCATCGGGTTCAGCCGTGTCGCTACTTTCGGAGACCTATTTATCTGCAGCCGTGACCCCTCGGCACACTTTATAAGCGCTGCCATTCTCTGCGTATGGCCCCATCTACTTTAATTTCCCAGATGTGAAGGTAACGTTATTAGGTTGGCGCGACTCTGTTACAGCTTGGGCATTCCACAGATCCAAGATCAAGCTCGGCGTTTTTTTTTAAAGAAGTGTTTACGTTCTTTTCTATGCACGTGGTTATCTTTTTGGCGCTTTGATTTCCTCCACATTTCAAAGACCAGATAGCACATAAGATGGTCATTGTAAATTGTCCTGTGACCATTACAATATAGACGGGTTGCTGAACAGTTCGGCTCCTTGGGCCAGAAAGACTGTTCCGCGTTGTATCAGCAAATAAGTAAGCAAATAAAAAAATAAAACATGCACACAGAAAAACAGATGGAGTGATACATAGATAGATAGATAGCCAAATAAACATATAAATAGATAAAAAATAAATAAATTGAAAGATAAATTGATAAATAAATTAATGCATAAGCGAGCAAGTATGTAGATAGATAGATAAATTATTGAATTAATTTAATGCATGTTTGACACTTCAAAGAGCTAAATTCTACCTGCCGGCTATTGAACCGTGAATATTACAGCACAGAAACAGGCCTTTTGGCCCTCCTTGGCTGTGCCAAACCATTTTTCTGCCAAGTCCCACTGACCTGCACCTGGCCCATATCCCTCCAAGCCCCTCTCATCCAGACAGACAGACAGACAGACAGACAGACAGACAGACAGACATACTTTATTAATCCCGAGGAAAATTGGGTTTCGTTGCACCCGTGCCAACCAAGAATAGTGTAGAAATATAGCAATATGAAACCATAAATAATAATAAGTTAATCATGCCAAGTGGAAGTAATTCCAGGACCAGCCCATTGGTTCAGAGTGTCTGACACTCTGAGGGAGGAGTTGTAAAGTTTGATGGCCACAGGCAGGAATGACCTCCTATGACGCTCAGTGTTACATCTCAGCGGAATGAGTCTCTGGCTGAAAGTAGTCCTGTGCCTAACCACTACATTATGGAGTGGATGGGAGTCATTGTCCAAGATGGCATGAAACTTGGACAGCATCCTGTTTTCAGACACCACCGTCAGAGAGTCCCGTTCCACCCCCAGAACATAACTTACGAATGAGTTTGTTGATTCTGTTGGTGTCTGCTACCCTCAGCCTGCTGCCCCAGCACACAACAGCAATCATGATAGCACTGGCCACCACAGCCTCGTAGAACACCCTCAGCATCGTCTGGCAGATGTTAAAGGACCTCAGTCTCCTCAGGAAATAGAGACGGCTCTGACCCTTCTTGTAGACAGCCTCAGTGTTCTTTGAACAGTCCAGTTTATTGTCAATTCGTATCCCCAGGTACTTGTAATCCTCCACCATGTCCACACTGACCCCTTGATGGAAACGTGGGTCACCGGTGCCTTAGCCCTCCTCAGGTCCACCACCAGCTCCTTAGTCTTTTTCCCATTAAGCTGCAGATGACTCTGCTCGCACCATGTGACAAAGTTTCCCACAGTAGCCCTGTACTCAGCCTCATCTCCCTTGCTGATGCATCCAACTATGGCAGAGTCATCAGAAAACTTCTGAAGATGGCAAGACTCTGTGCAGTAGTTGAAGTCCGAGGTGTAGATGGTGAAGAGAAAGAGAGACAGGACAGTCCCCTGTGGAGCCCCAGTGCTGCTGACCACTCTGTCTGACACACAGTGTTGTAAGCGCACATACTGTGGTCTGCCAGTCAGGTAATCAATAATCCATGACACCAGGGAAGCATCCACCTGCATCACCGTCAGCTTCTCACCCAGCAGAGCAGGGCGGATGGTGTTGAATGCATGGTGTCAAAAAACATGACCCTCACAGTGCTCGCCGGCTTGTCCAGGTGGGCGTAGACACGGTTCAGCAGGTAGACGATGGCATCCTCAACTCCTAGTCGGGGCTGATAGGCGAACTGGAGGGGGTCTAAGTGTGGCCTAACCAGAGGCCGGAGCTGCTCCAGAACAAGTCTCTCCAGAGTCTTCATGATGTGGGAGGTCAATGCCACCGGTCTGTAGTCATTGGAGCCACTGGAGTGCGGCGTCTTTGGTACGGGAACGAGGCAGGAAGTCTTCCACAGCACAGGAACCCTCTGGAGACTCAGGCTCAAGTTAAAGACATGGTGAATTACTCCACATAGCTGGGGGGCACAGGTTTTAAGCACCCTGGGGCTGACACCATCCGGGCCTGAAACCTTGCTTGGGTGGAGACGTTTCAGCTGTCTTCTCACCTGTTCAGCTGTGAAGCCCACCGTGGTGGTTTCAGGTGATGGAGGGGTGTAGTCACGAGAGCAGGGTGGGGGGCTGTGAGGAGGGGTAGGAGGGGAGAGTGGAGTTTGCGTTGGTTGGGGACCGACAACAGATGAATCATGTGGGGAATGGGCAGGGGCCACAGTGTCAAATCTGTTGAAGAACAGGTGAAGTTCGTTGACCCTGTCCACACTGCCTTCAGCTCCTCTGTTGCTAGTTTGCCGGAACCCAGTGATGGTCCTCATCCCACTCCAGAACTCTCTCATGTTGTTCTGCTGGAGTTTCCTCTCAAGCTTCCTCCTATACCTGTCCTTAGCCTCCCTGATCTTGGCTTTCAGGTCCCTCTGTATTGTCCTCAGCTCCTCCCTATTTCCATCTCTAAACGCCCTCTTTTTAGCGTTCAGGATGTCCTTGATGTCCTTTGTTGCCCATGGCTTGTTATTTGAATAACAAAGGACAGTTCTTGCCGGAACATTGCAGCTCATACAGAAGTTGATGTAACCAGTGATGCACTCTGTGAGCCCATCAATGTCCTCTCCATGTGGCTCACAGAGGGCCTGCCAGTCTGTCACCTCAAAACAACCCTGGAGTGCCTCATAAGCCTCCCCCGACCATTTCCTCACTGACCTCGAGGTTGCAGGTTTACTCTTCACCAGAGGCACGTAGCAGGGTTTGAGATGCACCAGGTTGTGATCTGACCTTCCCAGTGGGGGGAGGGGAGAGGAGCTGTATGCATCCTTAACGTTAGCATACATCAAGTCCAGGGTCCTCTCCCCTCTGGTTGTACAGCTCACATACTGCGTGAAGTTGGGCAGTGTTCTAGCCTTGGTAACATGGTTGAAGTCACCCGAGATGGTAATGAGGGCACCCGGGTGCTGGGATTGTAGTCCGGCTATGACGGTGTGAATAATGTTACACGCCGACAGCCGGTTGGCAGAGGGAGGGATGTACACAACAACCACAATTGCATGTGAGATTTCCCTTGACAAATAATATGGCCGGAGTCCAACAGAAAAAAAGTTCAATATCCGGGCTACAAACACGTTCCTTCATCTTAATATGACCAGGATTGCACCTTCTATTGTTAACAAGACCAGCAAGCCCCCCTCCTTTACTCTTACCGCTCTCAGTGCAATTCCGATCGGCCCTCTACGGAAACGTTTTGGTCGGGTATGTCCTCGTGCAGTCACGTTTCAGTAAAACACATACTACTGCATCCATATACCTGTCCAAGTTTTTCTTAAATGTCAAAAGTGAGCCCGCATTCAACACTTCATCTGGCAGCCCATTCTGCACTCCCACCACTCTCTGCGTGAAGAAGCCCCCCTTAACATTACCTTTAAACTTTTCCCCCTTCACCCTTAACCCATGACCTCTGTGTTTTTTCTCCTAAGGCCTCAGTGGAAAAAGTCTGCTTGCATTCACACTATCTATACCCATCATAATTTTATATATCTCTATCAAATCTCCCCTCATTCGCCTACGCTACCGGGAATAAAATCCAAACCTATTCAACCTTTCTCTGTAACTCAGTTTCTCAAGTCCTGGCAACAACCTTGTAAACCTTCTCTGTACTCCTTCAACCTTATTAATATCCTTTCTGTAATTCGGTGACCAAAACTGCACACAATACTCCAAATTCGGCCTCACCAATGCCTTATACAACCTCACCAAAACATTACAACTCATACTCAATACTTATTGGTGCATGCTCTTTGTGGATCACATCCCTGTATTAATCCCTGTATCACTGTCACTATGCAACTACTGTTGTAAACCATAAAATCTCTAGCCACGCAGCCAACTAATCAGCCGATTACAGAGCATATTTTGTCGAAGAAACCAGAGCAGCGTTTCTGTTCTATACGTCAGATATGGGAAGAGTTAAAGATGAAACAAGTTCTATGCTGCAAATCGATGGCGTATAGAGTCTACTTGTGCTTGGCTGGAACTCAGCAGCAAATGCTGGGCAAGCGTTGAAGATGCTAGCAGGAGGAGAAAGGTAAACACAAAGTACACTGCAGATGCTTGGGTCAAGGCAGCACGTACAATACGCAGGAGGAACTCAGCAGGTCGGGCAGCATCCGTGCAAACGAGCAGTTAACGTTTCGGGCCGAGACCCTTCCTTAGTAAAGGTTAATGATTTGAAAAAGAGTTTGATGTAGGCAATTGTGACGATTCGGCAAAGCCACGCAATAGCACAAAGTACAACCGTGCTGACAAAAAAAAGATTGTCAGCCGATAAGCAGTATAGCTGAACACCTATCCGCAGGTGCGTAAAATAGTGATGCCCGACTGTAGATCACAACGGACATAGAAATCTGCAGCACAGTACAGGCCTTTCTAGAAACTGCCTAGAATTACCCCACCGCTTAGCCGTCTATTTTACTATTCCATTTATCTAAGCATCTGACAAAAGCCCCCGTCAAGAACGCCACCGGCAGAGCACAGCACGCATGCACCATTCTCTGTGTAAGAAACTTACCCCTAATAGCAACTCTGTACCTACCTCCTATGTCCCCTTGTGTCAGCCGTGGGAAAAATCCTGGAGCTAATATGGCGCCAGAGGCCGATTTCCTTGATCTTGTCTGAAAAACAGCTTACACTCCTCCTGTTAATATCTTATTTTTCCCTTTCAAGGTGCCCGGGGTCCTGTCGGAGTCCCTGACCTACAGCTGCATTCAAACAGCGGTGGGCTCGCCGACCGGCCGTTCTCGATACTTAACTGGACTGGAGCGGACTGGAAGACGTGCGGCTTCGTGGTGGGGCCTCGGGCGGTGCCTCTTTGGGGCCTTTGTGGCTTGGTGGGTGGTGGAAGTGGATCCTTCCGGCTGGAACAATTAGGGGTGGGGGAATGGGCGTTGGGGTTCGAAAGTTTTTACTGTCATTCACTCATTCTTTGGGGTTTATTTCCTTCTGTTTCGTGGCTGTCTGCAAAGAATAAGGATCTCAGATCGTATACTCCATACATGGTCTGCTATGAAATGGAACCACTGAACCATTTATTGTAAATATCTGATACTGAACTTGGTTTTTCATGGCAGGCACATGCGCGCGGAATGAAACCAAGTGGTGAATAGGGCTCGCGAGGCCAGTTTACCACTCTGATCCTGTATTCTTCCACTCATTCGGGGTAACCCAAGAATAATTGTTCAAACAAAGTCGCTCAACTCCACAATATTTATTCAGGCATCGCCGATGACTCAAGACAATGCAAGTACAACAGGTCTTATGCAAATATGAAGTGAAACCATAATTCGCTTTATTTGAATTAGACATCACGCACGGTAATGGGCTCTTCCGGTCCAACAAACCGTCTCCGGCTACTTATACCCATATGACCAATTAACCAATTAAATCGTGCAAATGCAAGAGAAACCGGAATACCCCGGGCAGACCAATGCAGTTCCGGGAAGCACGGACAAACTTCTTACAATCAGCGGCACAATTGAACACGGAGCTGTAATAACATTATGATAACCGCTATGCCAACGTGCTGCCCGAACACAGAAGGTGGCCTTTCGGTCCAGCGATGTCTCGCTTACCGGCCGCCCATTTACACACATCCCTTTGGTTATTCTCGCAAACTCCCCTGATTCTACCCCGAACGCAATTACACTTGGAGTTTACACCGATGAAGGGAATTTTCGGAGTCTAGTTACATTCCTGTTGCGCACAGTGACAATTAAAAATCTTAATCCTTCGAGAAGAACAAGCGGGCACACTATTAAACAAATGAAAACCCCCACCGTGACCCGTCACCGCTTTCGATTGAGTAATAACTCAGTGAACATTTCTTTCAACAGCTTCAGCAGACACGGTATAGTGAAACCTTTACTGTTGCTGCCCCTGGAGAATAGTCTTTATTATCAACCCCAGAAACCACAAACTCAAAAATAAAGAGTTTCTGATGATGTTGGAAATCCAGCGCAGCACGCACAAAACGCAAGAAGGGCACTGACTGAGCGAAAAGGATCAGCCACGGCGGAGCAGACACCTCGAACCAAACAGCCTAAATCTTATGGTCTTATGTCCCAACAGGTCAGTCAATATTTATGGAGAGGAACTGATGACGATTCGGGCTGAGGCTCTCTTCTAGATTAGAAAGGAAAGAATCAAAGGCGAGAGTAAAATGGTGGCGGCGTGGGGTGGGTGCTGAGGGAATGGAGTACAGCTTGTTCACCTTGTAACATTGCTTTTTTGACATGCTTTCTCTCTCCCACTGTAATTGTAGAGTACGTCCCGATTACTGTTTGCAGGCCTGTAAATAATTCCCATTATGGTCCTTTGAGCACCACCTCTTTCTGAAGATTCATTTTTACCAGCAGAGTCAATCCTTCTCCTCTGCCTGCCTGTCTATCCTGTCGATAGATTGTGCTATCTTGGATATTAATTTCGCAACTACAATGTCTTTCAGTCATGATTCGGTGAATCCCACAACGTCAGACCGACTAATCTCGAACTGTGCAACACGATCATCTACCTTATCTCTTACACTGAGTGCATTCGAATATAACACCTTCAATCCAGTATTTATCACGCCTTTCAATTCTGTCTCCCTTTTACACTGCAACCCATCTCACTGACTGCAATGTTGTCCTGTCATCTGCCTGTCCGTCCTGACGGTCTCACTATACTTTACCAACATTCCTATACTCAGCCCTATCTCTTCGGTTCCCACTCCCCTGCCAAATTAGTTTAACCACTCTCCATAGGTTCTAGCAAAAACTGCCCACAGGGATATTGGTCCCCCTCGTGTTCACCTGCAGACTGATTTTCTATTTTACCCGTAGCCTGACTTAAAGTCTTGGACGTTCCTGACTCGCAATTGGAAGGCTACATGCCATCTGGGTCTCTCTACCGCGTCCACAGACTCTTCCGTCTGCTCCTCTGTCCTCGTCCCTTCTGAGCCACAGCGCCAGACTCTGTGCCAGAGACCTAGTCCCTTCGGCTCGCCCCTGATAGGCCGACAGCAATATCGCAAATATTGTACAAGAGGTATGATCTGCATCTAAACTAGATGGGAACCAACATCCTGGCGAGGAAGTTGTATAGTGCCAACGTCAAGGTGAAGTTCAAGCTCCAGTTCCAGGTGTATTTCAGCCGACCTGTCACCAACACCACCACACCGCCCCCAACACACACACACACACACACACACACACACACACACACACACACACACACACACACACACACACACACACACACACACACGCACACGCACACACACACACACACACACACACAGAGTTCCATTTTGCCATTATCCAGGCCCTTCTCCACGTGTTGATTTTCCAACTCTTGGCCTATCCTTCCCATTTCCACCCATGGGATTTGAGCTGCTGATCTCCATCTTTCTCATCTGAATCTTCTTTTCTCCTTCAAGCCTCTGACTATTTTTCCCTCGTGGATCTATTCGCTAGTTTGTTCTCTTATCTGTCTACATCTCTCACTCATCAGCTTCAGTCTCTCAACTCCCACTTGACTTTTACCCTCCGTTCTCCATCTGCTAATCAGCACCCTCCCCCTTATCATTTTGTGGATCTTATCTAAGGCCGGACTGAAACTCATGTTAACCACTTCTTCGGCTCTGCATTTGCTAGCTTCCTTGGTCATATCACCGAGAACTCAGTTCATAAGCCAGACTGACTAACCCTAATCAACCCCTTCCTTTCCAAATGTACGTATTTATTATCCCTCATAAGCCTCTCCAGTATCGTAGCAACCACAGATGTTAACTTACTGGTCTCTATAGAACATAGAACCATAGAACACTACAGCACAGTACAGGCCCTTCAGCCCTCCATGTTGTGCCGGCCCGTTTATTTCTTTAAAAAAGTACTAAACCCACACTACCCCATAACCATTTTTCTTTCATCCATGTGCCTGTCCAAGGGGCTCTTAAATACCCCTAATGTTTTAGCCTCCACCACCATCCCTGGCAAGTCATTCCAGGCATTCACAACCAACTGTGTAAAAAACTTACCCCTGATGGCTCCACTAAACTTCCCTCACTTAATTTTGTACATATGCCCAGGGTTTATCGTTCCCAGGGTTTTGCTTTCCTCCCGTCATAAATAAACGCGCAAATTTTGCCTCCTCCAGTCTACTGCCGGCCCACCTTTGCCGTATCCGTATCTCACCCAGGGACCCTGAAGTTTCCTCTGTTCCTTGCCAGAGTGTTTTCCTCGCTGGGTGGCTTAGGTTAACGCTCGCCTCTGCCCTGAGACGGGTGACTCCTCTCACTTGTTTACGTTCATTATGTTCAGAACTTGGTCCTAGGCTTTTCTCCTTACTTCTGATTTTGGCGCGAGGGCTATCGGGCAGATGGATAACAGGATACATGTAAGCAATTCGGCTCGATTCAATCGTCCTGTCGAACCCATTCCGTGGAGAATGGGAGTCTTTATCAGTTATTTTCTTTTTTATTGATATACAGTGGGATAGGCTGTTCAAGCCTTTCGAGCCACGCCGCCTAGTAAACCCAATTAAAATCCTAGCCTAATGATGGGACTATCATTATCTAGGTGTTCTTGTACATCAGTCAATGAAAGCAAGCATGCAGGTACGGCAGGCAGTGAAGAAAGCTAATGGCGTGCTGGCCTTTATAACAAAAGGAATTGAGTATAGGAGTAAAGGGGTCACTCTGCAGCTGTACAGGGCCCTGGTGAGACCCCACCTGGAGTACTGTGAGCAGTTTTGGTCTCCAAATTTGAGGAAGGACATTCTTGCTATTGAGGGAGTGCAGTGTAGGTTCACAAGGTTAATTCACGGAATGGCGGGACTGTCATATGTTGAGATTGGAGCGACTGGGCTTGTATACACTGGAATTTAGAAGGATGAGGGGATCTGATTGAAACATATAAGATTATTAAGGGATTGGACACGCTGGAGGCAGGAAGCATGTTCCCGCTGATGGGTGAGTCCAGAACTGGAGGCCACAGTTTAAGAATAAGGGGTAGACCATTTAGAACAGAGATGCGGAAAAACTTTTTCACCCAGAGAGTGGTGGATATGTGGAATGTTCTGCCCCAGAAGGCAGTGGAGCCCAAGTCTCTTGATGCATTCAAAAGAGAGTTAGAGAGAGCTCTTATATATAGCGGGGTCAAAGGATATGGGGAGAGGGCAGGAATGGGGTACTGATTGTGTATGATCAGCCATGATCACAGTGAATGGCGGTGCTGGCTCTCGAATGGCCTACTCCTGCACTTATTGTCTATTGTCTATTATCTATGACTAACTAACCTACCAATCGGTATGCTTTTGGACAGTGGATGGAAACCAGAGCACCCAGAGGAAACCCACGGGGTCACAGAATTCCAGCTGCGGGATTTGAACAGTAAGGCGTTGTGCTAACTATCACGCCACCGTGCCTACCCCCCCCCCCCCCCCAAGAGTCCGGCACTGCTTCACTTTACACTGTGGACAACACGTCTAATCTCTTCACCTCAACGCGGAAATCACGGGAAAACTTAGTCCTTTCTTCCGGATTCTCGCTGAACCGATCACAAGTTATCCCCAAACGGAGCATGATAAATAAAGCAATCGATGAGCGCAATAAAAATAATTAAGATGTTATCCAGCATCAGCAGAGTTTCTTGTACTTGTGGTTTGCTACTTCACTGCGAATTCTCTTTCAGAGATGCATATCATGGATAAGTTTAAATCTTCCCTTCGACAGAAGTTCAGCGAAGCCGTCCCTCACTGTTCTCTCTCTGTAATGTCTGCTGCCACCCGGCTCTTCGACCATGTGGCCATCTACCTATCCTCCCTGCGCTCTTGCCTTCGCCGTCTTGTACCACATGGCTCGCAGATCCGTCTTAGGCTTCTCGATTGGACACAGCGTCTCCCATGCGGAGATACCTGGTGACCCTGTCTAAGTCACCTCCTCCTCCGCCTACCATGGATCTTTCCGATACTTCATCCTCCGCCGGATCCACACCTTCAGCTGCCGGTCCTTCGCCTTCTTCGCTTCCAGCAAGGATCGGAAGGTCGTCAGTCTCCACAGCACAGATTCCCTCGTCTCCACTTCCCGCGACACTGGTCATCCCCGGGCAGCGGTCTCTGCTGCCTTCATTTCGGTCCTCGAATCCATCGAACACCCCGGACCCCGACGAGTCTGGGGACCGCCTGACCGGTGACACCACCATTGCCCATGGCGGTTCCAGCGACCCCGAACTTATCCAGAACCCAGATTCCACCGCCGTCAATGCCGGTTTCCTCGACCCAGAACACCTTCAAGCTGTTAATTGCGCGACATCTGGCCCCGGCTCTTGCCTAGACGTTTACCACCAGCACCTCAAGGACAAGACATTATGCGCTATCTTTGTATCCCCTGTCTCCTTCGCCACGGTCCCTCCCTAGCACTGTAATTCCATGTCCGCCATGCCCTACCGTCAGCACTTGGGTCCTCGGAGCCTCCAGTTCCCTCCGACCCCACCTACCCTGTACACCACAACCCTTTCCCTGCGCTCTCTGACACCTCCCCACTTCTCTCCTTCCACGAACTTATCTTTGCAAACGTCTTAAGGGCCCCAAGCAGTCCTTGAAGGTGAGGCAACACTTCACCTGTGAAGTTGTTGTGGTCGTCTGTTGTGGCCGGTGCTCACGTTGCAGCCTCCTCTACACTGGTAAGAACCATCGTAAATTTGGGGACCGCATCGTCGAGTACCACCGTACATCTAGAACATAGAACATAGGACATAGAATAGTACAGCACAGCAGAGGCCCTTCGTCCCACAGTGTTGTGCTTCTCACCCCTTACCTTAAAGCCATGTCCTCTTGTGTTGAGCAGTTGTGCCCTTGGCTGTCCATTCTATCTATGTCTCTTAATATCTTGGATACCTCTATCATGTCTCCTCTCATCCTTCTTCACTCCAAAGAGTAAAGCCCTAGCTCCCTTAATCTCTGATCATAACGCATACTCTCTAAATCAGGCAGAATCCTAGTAAATCTCCTCTATACCCTTTCCAATGCTTCCACATCCTTCCTATAGTGAGGCGACCAGAACTGGGCACAAACGGGAATTTACTGTGACCAATCATTTTAGTTATGATTCCAATTCCCGATCCGACGTGTACCAAGTCGAGGCCACCCTCAGGGTGGGGTACAACATTTTATATTCCATCTGGGTACCCTCTAGCCTGATAGTATGAATATCGATTTATCTTTCTGCTGAATAAATACCCCTCTCTTCTTTTATTTCACTCTCTGACCTTTTACTTCTTCTCACCTGCATATTACTTCTTTCTTTCCCTTCTCCTATTGTCCACTCGCCTCTCCTGTCAGATTCTTTCTTTAGTAGCTCTTGCCCCTTCCCACCCACCTGGCCTCCCCCAGTTAGCCTCCTTCCACTCCACCTTATTCAGTTAGCTGCCCCTACATTCTCAGTCCAGAATAAAGGTCCCGGCACGAAGCTTCAGTTAGTTTATCCTTTCTATAGATGCCGCCTGACCCGCCAAATTATTTCAGCATTTTGTGTGTGTGTTGCATTTAGATCAGGTGGTTAGTACTGCATCAGTCAACGAAACCTTAATAGAACTCAGAACATTAAAGCAGAGCACAGGTCCATCTTACCACAGACTTAACCTGCAAGTTATCCTTTACAAGGACTCCCAAGTCCTTTTACACGTGATTCTGAATTTTCTCCCTGTTTAGAAAATAGTCTACGCCTTTATTCCTTCTACCAATTTGAATGACCACACACTTCTCTGCACAATATTCGAAGACAATAGGTTTCAACTGGGTCATCATTCATTCTTCTGAATTCCAGTGAGTGCATGCCCAGAGCCGCCAAACGTTCTTCGTATGACAAGCCGTTCAAACCTGGAACCATAATCGTGAAGCTCCTTTGAACCCTCTCAGTTTCAGCACATCCTTTTTAAGAGAAGGGGCCCAAAACTGCTCAAAGTAAGGCCCACCAGTGTTTTATAAAGTCTCAACATTACATCCTTTCTGTTATATTCTACTCCTCTTGAAACGAATGCTAAAATCTCATTTGCCTTCCTCACCACAGACCTGACCTCGGAATTAAACTTTAGGGAATCTTGCACAATGACTCCCAAATCCCGTTGTGCATTAATTGTTTTTTGTATTTTCTCTCAATTTAGAAAATAGTCAACACCTTCATTCCTTCTACCGAAGTGCATGACCATACACCTCCCGATATTGTCTCCTAAATGGGTTAAGTTCTTCCTTATCCTCTCTACTTCCTCACAACTATCTGTCCCTTCACCAGTCTTGGAACAGTTTGCAAACCTTGCAACAAAGCCATCAATTCTGTCATTAAAATTATAAACATATATCGTAAGAAGAATTGGTCCCAACACAGACCACTGAGGAACACTATTAATCACCGGCAGCCAACCAAAAAAGGCTCGATTTATCCCCACGTTTTTCCTCTTGCCAATCAGCTACTGCTTTACCCATGCTAGAATAATTCTTGTAACACAATGGGCTCATAGCTTGTTAAGCAGCCCGATGTATTTGTCTATCTTGCTTGTTATTTCTTCAAAGAATTCCAACAGATCAGTCAGGCAAGAGTTTGCTTGGAGTAAACCATGCTGATTACGGCCTATTTTATCATGCGCAAAGACCTGATCCTTGATAATCAACTCCAACATCCTCCCAACCACTGGGGTCCGACGAACTGACCTATAATTTCCTTTCTTCTGCTCTCTCCCTTCTTCAAGTGCGGAGTGACATTTGCTTTTCCTAGTCTTCCGGGTCCGGATTTCAGTAAGGAATTTGATAGGTCTGCCCAGGCGAGGCTCATTCAGGACGTAATGAGGCCTGGGGTCCAAGGAGACCTTGCTTTGAGGATCCAGAATTCGCTTGCCTACAGAAAGCAAAGGGTATTTGTAGTATTCTACACGAAGGACGGTAACCAGAGCTGTTCCGCAGGGATCTATTCTGGGACCCCGCCTCTCTCTGATCTGGATAAGGAAGTTGAAGGGCCGATTAGTAGGTTTGCTGATGATATAAAAGTTGAGGATATTGCAGATAGTCTGCAGGGTTGTCAGAGGTTACAGGGCGCCATTGATAGGATGCAGAACTGGGCTAAGCAGTGGCAGATGGAGTTCAACGCAGATAAGTGTGAAGTGGTTCATATCGGTAGGTCAAATTTGAAGGCAGAATATAATATTAATGGTAAGACTCTTGGCAGAGTGATGGATCAGCAAGATCCCGGGGTCCCCGTCCATAGGTCATTTAAATCTGCTTTGCAGGTTGACAGTGTTAAGAAGGCGTTTGCTGCTGGCTTCATCAACCCTGGGTTGAGTTCAAGAGCTATGCAGTAATGTTAGAGATATATAAGACCTTAGTTATACCCCACTTAGAGTACTGTGTTCAGTTTTGGTCACTTCACTGCAGGAAGGTTGTGAATTTCATAGAGAGAGGCAGAGGAGATTTACAAGGATGCTGCCTGGATTGGAGAGTATGCTTTATTCCACATGGTAGGCTTATTCAGAAAGTCAGAAGGCATGATATCCAAGGAAGTTTGGCCAGGTGGATTCAGAATTGGCTTGCCTGCAGAAAGCAGAGGGTCGTGGTGGAGGGAGTACATTCGGACTGGAGGGTTGTGACTAGTGCTGTCCCACAAGGATCGATTCTGGGAGCTCTACTTGTGAATTTTATTAACGACCTGGATGTGGGGGTAGAAGGGTGGGTTGGCAAGTTTGCAGACGATGCAAAGGTTGGTGGTGTTGTGGATAGTGTAAAGGATTGTCGAAGATTGCAGAGAGACATTGATAGGATGCAGAAGTGGGCTGAAAAGTGGCAGATGGAGTTCAAACCGGAGAAGTGCGAGGTGGTACACTTTGGAAGGACAAACTCCAAGGCAGATTACAAAGTAAGTGGCAGGATACTTGGTAGTGTGGAGGAGCAGAGGGATCTGGGGGTACATGTCCACAGATCCCTGAAAGTTGCCTCACAGGTAGATATAGTAGTTAAGAAAGCTTATGGGGTGTCAGCTTTCATAAGTCGAGGATAGAGTTTAAGAGACGCGATGTAATGATGCAGCTCTATAAAACCCTGGTTAGGTCACACTTGGAGTATTGTGTCCAGTTCTGGTCGCTTCACTATAGGAAGTATATGGAAGCATTGGAAAGGGTACAGAGAAGATTTATCAGGATGCTGCCTGGTTTAGAGTGTATGCATTATGGTCAGAGATTAGGGGAGCCAGGGCTTTACTCTTTGGAGAGAAGGAGGATGAGAGAAGACATGATAGAGGTGTACAAGATATTAAGAGGAATAGACAGAGTGGACATCCAGCACCTTTTCCACAGGCCACCACTGCTAGTACAAGAGGACACGGCTTTAATGTAAGGGGAGGGAAGTTCAAGGGGGATATTAGAGGAAGATGTTTTACTCAGAGAGTGGTTGGTGCGTGGAATGCACTGCCTGAGTCAGTGGTGGAGGCAGATGCCCTAGTGAAATTTAAAAGACTACTAGACAGGTATATGGAGGAATTTAAGGTGGAGGATTATATGGGAGGCAGAGGTTGAGGGCGAGCACAACATTGTGGCCGAAGGGCCTGTACTGTGCTGTACTATTCTATGTTCTATGAGAATAGGTTGAGTGAATTTGGCTTTTATTACTTGGAGCGACGAAGGATGAGAGGTGACCTGATAGAGGTGCATAAGATGATGAGAGGCATCGATCGTGTGGATAGCCAGAGGCTTTTCCCCAGGGCTGAAATGGCTAACAGGAGGGGGCATAGTTTTAAGGTGCTTGAAAGTAGGTACAAAGAGGCTACCAGAGGTAGGTTTTCACACAGAGGCGGGTGCAATGGGGTCTTTTGCGAGACTCTCGGGTTTGGAGCTTAGACAAATAGAGGGATATGCGATAGGGAAATTCTAGCCACTTTCTAGGTTCCATGGTCGGTGCCACATTATGGCTCGAAGGGCCTGTAATGTGCTATAGATTTCTATGTTCTATGTTCTATAATCTGTGCATTCCAGAATCCAACGATTCTTGTAAGATCATATGTAATGCCACCACAATCTCTTCAGTCACCCCCTTCAGAATTCTGCAGTGTACACCATCTGATCTAGGTGACCATCAGGTTCAGAGTTTGCAGTTTCACAATCACTTTCTCCCTAGAAAGGGTAGCTTCACACATTTCATTGCCCCTGACACCTGGAACTTCCATCGTACTGCCAGTGTCTTCCGAAGTGTCTCGCATTACTACCTCCCCAGCATCGTTTTCAAGGGGTCCGATATCCTCTCTCACCTTGCCTTATGTCACTTTATCTCTCTGAAGAAACGTTGTTATCACCTTTAATATTATTGGCATATTCCGTCTTTACCTGCTGAATGACTTTTTAGTTGGCTTCTCTCGGTTTTAAAAGCTTCCGAATCTTCTGCTCTCGTCTGTAGTTCCCTTTACTCCACTGTAATATTGAAACATCCTTCATTAGCCTCTCTTTCTAAGATATCAGGGTGAATTCGACCATATTATGTTCACTTTCCCCTTAGGATTCTTTTACATTAAGCACTCTAAT
Organism: Hypanus sabinus; assembly: GCF_030144855.1. Classification (NCBI taxonomy): domain Eukaryota; kingdom Metazoa; phylum Chordata; class Chondrichthyes; order Myliobatiformes; family Dasyatidae; genus Hypanus; species Hypanus sabinus. Next base: position 180,702,323 of record NC_082710.1, on the reverse strand, counting down.
CTATTACGAACTTTGCACAATACCAGAATTGCTGATCCCCTAGTGGACTCAAGCAGGATTTGCTCTAATACGCCATCTCGTAGGCATTCTGGAAATGTTGCCACTTACAAAAGGCAAAGGCAGATGCAATCTCAATGGTTCTTCACGCGGCCTTAGACCACCTGGACAATACAAACACTTACGTCAGGATGCTGTTCATTGACTATAGCTCAGCATTTAACACCATCATTCCCACAATCCTGATTGAGAAATTATAGAGTCTGGGCCTCTAGACCTCCCTATGCAATTGGATCCTCGGCTTCCTAACCGGAAGACCACAATCTGTGCGGATGGATTATAACATCACCTTCTAGCTGACGATCAACACTGGTGCACCTCAGGGGTATATGCTGAGCCCACTGCCCTACTTTCTCTATACCCATGACAGTGTGGCTAGGAATAGCTCAAGCACCATCTGTAAATTTGCTAATAAAACAACCATTGTTGATAGAGTCTCAGATGGAGACAAGAGGGCGTACAGGAACGAGATATGCCAACTAGTGGAGTGGTATCGCTGCAACATCCTGGCACTCAACATCAATCAGATGAAAGAGCTGATTGTGGACTTCCGGAAGGTTAAAGCGAAGGAACGCATACTAATCCTCATAGAGGAGTCAGAACTGGAGAGTGTGCAGTTTGAAGTTCCTGGGTGTCAAGATCTCTGAGGACCTAACCTGGTCCCAACATATCGATGGTAGTTATAAAGAAGGCAAGACAGCGACTCTTCTTCATTAGGAGTTTGAAGAGATTTGGTATGTCAACAAATACACTAAAAAAAAGCTTCTACAGATGTACTATGGAGAGCATTCTGACAGGCTGTATCAATGTCTGGTATGGTAGGAGGGAGGGGCTGGGCGCTACTGCATAGGACCGACAGATTCTACAGAGGGTTTGTAAATTTAGTCGGCTCTTGGGAACTAGCCAACAAACTCCCCAGGATGTCATCAAGGAGTGGTAACTCAGAAAGGCAGCGTCCATTATTAAGGACCTCCAGAACCAAGGGCACGCCCTTTTATCACTGTTACGGTCAGGTAGGAGGTGCAGAAACATGAAGGCACACACTTAGCGTTTCAGGAACAGCTTCCTGTCCTCTGCCATTCGATTCCTAAATGGACATTGAACCCATGAATACTACTTCACTTAATAAATATACTTTATTTCTGTTTTTGCGCAATTCTTAATGTATTCAATATACGTACGCTGTAATTGATTTACGTATTTGTTATTATTATTTCATTTTTAATTTTTCTAGATTGTGTTTTGCATTGAACTGCTGCTACCAGGTTAACGAATTTCACGACACATGCCGGTGATAATAAACCTGTTTCTGATTCTGACTCTGCAACCCGGCGCCAAATTGATTATCCAAATCTGCCTGCATTTTGAAATCCACCATGAGTATTGTAATATTGCCCTTTTGGCACGTATTTTCTTTTTCCTGTTGCAATTTGTAGAGTACATGCTTACTACTGTTTGAGGTCCGTATATAACGCTAATCAGCGGGTTCATACCCTTTACATATTTACTGTAGCTCTATCCACAATAATTCAGCACTTTCCGGCCTTATGTCACCTCATGGGCTTCTGAAAATCCAAGTAAACAAAGTTCACTGCCTCTCCTTCGTTATTCCAATTGCTATTTCCTCAAAGAGTTCCAACATATTTGCCAGGCAAAATTACCCCTCAAGGAAATCAGGGTGACTTTAGCCTCTTTCATCAGGTCGCCTCCAAAGAACTCAGCACCGCACCCTTAATAATAGACACCAGGATGACCTAGAATATTTTGTCTTCAGCCTCCCTCATTTCTTAACGAGTGGAATGACAATTGCAATTTTCTAGTCTTCTGGAACTATTCCAGAATCTAGTGATACTCCTAATGCCTCCACTATTAATGTAGTGATCACCACTAATGCCAGCACAAGCTACTCAGCTACAACTTTTGGAATCCTGTAGTTATCTGTTCCAGTTGACTTATCTAACTTGAGAGTTTTGAGCTTTCCAAGCTCCTTTAACTTCGTAATAGTTCCCTTTCCCTGACATTCACAAATTTCTGGCGGACTGCTCACTTCCCTTCTCTCCGTCCACCCCAGACAGTGATACAAAAACTTTTTCTACCACGTTAGGCCGGACCTGTGGATTGCACCACTGTTGTGAAGCTACCAGGTGATACGGACCATCACGGTGCCTGCTCTCGTCGGCTGCAGGGCTGGATGACGGAAGCCATTTCTGCTTCCAGTCCGTAACAAGGGATAACAGATGTTTACAGTAGAAACACTGCGTTTAGACCTGCAGTCTGGAAGCCGTTTCTCATAAAGATCTGTGGAAATGTGGTCTGCTGTCTCTATGCTGAGTGCCACCCCCACCCACCATGAAGTTAATTTCCGTTCCTGGTTTCCTGCAACCATACCTCAGCAATCCTCGTTGAATCTGTAAATTCGCAGCACAGTATTCTCTCCAGGACCCATGCTCAAGATAATGTAATTAGCTTATAATATTTCATTTATAAAATCCTCTTTGCATGATATTGTGACGAGATCTGAAGGTTTATTCAATATGGACTGTTCCTTTAAAAAAAAGCGAGAGCGTACGGCTAATTCAGAGACAGAGAGAGAGAGAGAGAGCAACGAACAGCCTGTGAACACAAAGTACACTGCAGATGCTGTGGTCAAGTCAACACGGACGAACAAGCTGATGAACTCAGCAGGTCGGGCAGCATCCGTTGAAAAGGAGCAGTCAAGATTTCGGGTCGAGATCCTTCGTCAGGACTAAAGGGGGGGAGGGGCCCTATAAAGAAGGTGGGGGGAGGGTGGAAAGCCAATCAGAGGAAAGATCAAGGGGTGGGGGATGGGATAGGCAGGAGAGGTGAAGAAGGAATCTAAGGGGAAAGCACTATGGGTAGAAGAAGGCAGAGTCGTGAGAGGTGATAGGCAGCTGGAAGAGGAGACAGAGTGAAGGTGGGATGGGGAAGGGAGAGGGAGGGAATTGCTGGAAGTTGGAGAATTCGATGTTAATACCAAGGGGCTGGGGACGGTATATGAGATGTTGTTCCTCCAGCCGAAGTTTGGCCTCATCATGGCAGTAGAGGAGGCCATGTATGGATATATCTGAATGGGAATGTGAAGGAGAGTTGAAGTGAGTGGCGGCCGGGAGATCCTGTCTGTTGTGGCGGACGGAGACCGGTGGGTGACCGGTGACCGGTGGAAAGCTATCGTTGTGTTTAACCCTTGCACTGGGTTGATAACTTTACTGCGGGAACTCGGCACTCTCCTTTGTGTGGTCACAGTCGATGACTTAACAAGACTTCAGGAGCAGGAGGACGACGTGGAAGATTCGACGGCATCGGCACTGGGAAGACAAATTACCCCCCCCCCCCCAATCTACTCAATTCAATATCACGAACTGAACTGACTTCATACCTATACCATCGTGAGACTATATCATTTATCACCTGAGCTGGGAGAAGTTTGGGAACTTTATTTACTCACTTATATATGCATAAACTCTGCTGACCTGTTTGCCTTATCTTGTTTTATATTACTTTATTGCGTAGTTATTAATAAAATAATGTTTTTAACAGAAGACTCAGACTCCAGGTGTGTTCCATTTCTGCTGGTCCTTTTTAACCCGTTACGTGGTACGTAACAATGTTAAATGTCGGAAAATGACTGTTAAAAATCTTATTCTCACGGCACTGAATTCCGCAGTTCAACGCTGGGTAGCTCCATTTATTTCTCGTGTTTGCTTAATTGCCTTGTCGGACGTTCTATTAGGTTTCAGGAACTTTCAGCATTGTTTAATCAAACCCTGCGCCTGATAATACTATTTGGAAATTGCAAAGGATTCTGCAACTTCAACATATGCATCTACATGGTGTTATTTATGGCAGCACTTTTAGTGGACAACAGCGGTATTACAGGGCTTAATCAGCCCAACCCTCCGGCCCCGCCCACAGGCCCACCCCCATCGGAGATTGCCGAGAAGTCTCTGCTGCTAAAATGGCGAAACAGCAAGTTCAGAGTTTAACCGACGAGGTAACTTGTCGGATCTGCGACAATTTCTTCACCGACCCGATAATACTGGAGTGTGGGCACAACTTCTGTCGCCGCTGTATCACCTGGCGTTGGGAAACCGAGGAGAGAAACTCGTGCCCGCAATGCCATAGGGTGTTTGCAGACCGCACCCTCAGAGTAAATCCGGCGTTGGGAAGCCTGGCTCAAAAGGCTCAAGGATTAAATCTGATTCTGAAAGAGAAAGACAAAAAGTTTTACTGTGAGGAACATCATGAAGAGCTGAAACTGTTTTGTGAAACTGACAAGAAGCTGATCTGTGTGATTTGTGCATCTGCCCAAGAGCACAAGGCACATAATTATTTGCCAATTAAAGAAGCCGCGGAAAACTACAAGGTAAGGTCAGCAGACGTTGAACACTGGTTCATTGTATTTTTGTTTTACTGACGGATGACATTTTTATTCGTTGCTTCTCAAAATCATCCTAGAATCGTGTTACACTTTTCTTGGAATCGCTCGCAAACAGGAAATCAGATATCCAGCGAATGGCGGAACAACAGAAGGAGAAGATTTCCGGAGTTCTGGTGAGCTTCCAGGCCGCAGATTTTCCAGTGCTGTGTTGCTTTGTATTTTTGCGCCGTTCGTTACGACGCTTTCCCCTCTGCTCACAGGTACAATCGCAGAGCATGCAGGCCCACGTTAGATCGTTGTTTGCTGATCTGCGCCAAATGCTCACCGAGCGGGAGCAGCGCCTACTCAGTGAGCTCAGAGCAGACGAGCAGAGAATTCTGGATCCAATGGAGAAAAATCTCCGAGATATTGAAGAGAGTTTATCTTCTCTCCAGCAGCGACTTTCAATGTTACAGGAAAGAATAAATCAACAAGATAACACGACATTTCTGAAGGTGAGCGGCGACATTCATGTTTCGTTCAGTGATTAATATATTTATGGATTTAATGTGACATTTGTCATTTTGTGTGTGTGTGTGTGTGTGTGTGTGTGTGTGTGTGTGTGTGTGTGTGTGTTTTGGGGGGGTGCTGTTACTATTGAATGTTGGAGCGTAAATTACATATCAGATTTAAAAACTCTATTCATATACGTTCAGTGACTGCTCGTCCGACTTATTCAAAGCCGTATACCCGCTCTATATCAAAGAGACAGATAATTCAGTCGCTTAACCCCCGTTTCAGGAACTCCATACAGGCTCATCATATTCTGATCACTGACAGCATTTATTAACAATATTCTGAAATGTTTGGTCCCCCCGTATTCTTTTCTCCATTCTCCCTTAACTATACCTCTACTCAATTACGGGCGCCAGGTTTAGAGTGTCGCTATTATAGCTCGGGGCGTTCGGAATTCAGTTCTGCCTCGTTCTCTAATGAGTCTCCCCATGGAATGTGTGGGTTTTCGCCGGCTGCGTCGGTTTCCTCTCACAGTTCAAAGACGCTGTGGGTAGGTTAAATGGTTATTGTAAATTGTCCCGTGATTAGGGTAAGGTTATTACGAGTTGTGTGGTTGCTGGGGCGGTTTCGTCCGAAGGGCCGGAAGGGCGCAATGTCAATAAATAAATAAAAGTATGAATGTTATTTCATGTAATCTAGTCTTGTGCACGTTGCTGAGTTAAAGGCAGTGTAAGTATTTCCCTATATCCATCCATTCGAATTTATTAAAAAGTTGAAATAATTCTGTGTGATAATTCTTGAGGTTTTAAACGGATGAACGTGTCCCGTGTACAGTCTTCCCCATCGTCTTAGCCGTTGCACCATTTCAGTTGTAGAACAACTGTCATAAATAGTTCTTGCACTTACTTCTTTGGTTCTATCTCGTTAGTTGAATATTCACTTTCCATTTGTGCAGCAGGAACACAGGAACTGGGAAGCTTGCAGCCGTACATTAGATGAAATAGGGACTGTGAGAGTGTAGCTTAGTCTGGAGCAGCATAACAAACTGCTGGAGGAGCGTCTATCTAGTGAGGCAAAGGAAAGCTATAGGTTTTCGGTTGAGACACAGAATCAAGACAGTTATTCCTCATGATATCACCCTGTAATGTCGAGCCCCCACTGCCTCCAGAGCTGCTCCTTAACTCGTTGATTTATTCTGGAAGTCTCATTTATTTTTCTCTCTCTGCGCTGAGGTTTTTCGCGATCAATTAATGTTAACGTCAAAATCATTTCATTAATTTCAGGAGGAATTTTCTCGGAAGAGAAGGTAGGACAAGCTATGTAATTAACATTCCTAGCTACTCTACTTACAACATATATGCGAAAATTTCTTAGCGACGTTCAGTTTACGGAATATTTAATGTTGTTAGGTACAGCGAGGAAGAACGAGTACTTACAGTTCTGGATGGTACCTTACCAGTTAAAACATTCGGTCTAGCAAGTTTGATCAATGCAATGTTGAGTGAAGCTTTTCATTTCATCCGACAAGGTAACCCCATTTTCTCTCATTTATTATGCAATCCAGCGATTTAATTGGATGACAAGAATTATTGCTTACAACGCACGGAAGCTGATGTTATTCTAGTTGCAAACACTCCTGTTGAAATAAAACTGGTGAAACTAGTGAGGCGTTGTGGCCTCACATTCCACTTTTGTACCCTAAAGGCTTATGGTACGAACAAGGACTGTTCCTTTTAGATAACTTTGTCCCTATTCCTTATCGATTCTCTGTCAAATTGTTCACCTTTACCAGTCCACACCTCTTCTCGTTAGCTAACTCCGCAACTTGATTTAATCTGCCCAGCGTTCCTATCTGAGTCTCTGCCTCTCGCTTGCTCCTGCCCAGCACGCCCTTCACTCGCCGTCTTCCAGCACCTGTCTCATCACGCACTCTCTTCTCTATACGCGACAATTTACTTCTGCAATCTGTCTGTTCAGGGTCCAGACACGAAACCTCGACCATTTATTTCTCTCCAACAATGCCGCTCCTCCAGCAGATTGTTTTTCTCTTTTTTTTTTGACGCTTGTTAAAAGCATCAGTTAAGTCCGCCTCTGCAGAAGTGAATCAACAGCCGATGAGCCTGGCCGAGATCCCTCTTCAGGACTACCAGCAATTAGAATCCCGTCCAAACCCTCTGAGTATTCTATCGGTGTGGGGAAAAAGAGCCCTAGATATTGGGTGGTGGGCACGTATTTGGTGGGGCAAATGGCCTGTTTACATTGTATATGACTCTAATGATATTTCACACTCAATCTGTCCTCACTCCTGAGGCTTCTGGTTTTCTGACATCCTGCAACCACTAAACTTATCTTCTTTCGTTCTCTCTCCAACTCGATAATTGGACTTCACCTTCATCTCCTATCCGTGTTCCCTCTCTAAAAACTCTCCTTTCCTTATCGCGGCTCGTTCTCCCTTTCTCTCTATTCCCTCATTGCGATGCCCGATGTTGGTACGGCCCCCCTCCCCCACCTTCTCACACCTCCGCCCCCTTCCTTCTCCGACACAACAAGGGCACAGCTGCGTAAAATTCGGGAAAATAAGATTTAGACCATATGATTATAAAACGTAGGAGAAGAATTAAGCTATCTGGCCCATCGAGTCGTCTCCCTCATACTTCTCCAGTGCTTTATAAAGTCTGATTAATTACCCTTTTCAACCCAATTCTCCTGCCTTCTGCCCGAAACTTTTGACGCCTTTACTACTCAAGAACTTATCAACCATTGTTTTAATATAACCAAGTACATGGCCTCCACAGCCGTCTGTAGCAATTAATACCACAGTTACACTACGCTATGGCTATAAAGAGTCCTCCTCATCTCGGTTTCAAAGGGACGTCTTGGTCTGCTGAGGTTGCCTCTAGTCGTAGTCTCTGCCACTGTTGGAATCTCTACGACCACGCTACCTGAACCTTTTTCGGTATTCGATAGGTTCGAGTGAAAGCACTGTCCCCAACACCACCACAGCCACTATTCTTCTAAAGTCTAGCGTGTGTATATCCCACTCCTCACACGTTAGTCCTTTCATTTCATTCCTGGGTGAATTCTCCTCAACCTCCTCTAGATCCTCTCTATTGGTCACTCTATTGTAACTCAGGAAGTGCTCCTGTTCCGACCGATTGCCCTCGATCCACGGAGACGCTCTAATTCTCTGCTTATCTCTGCAGTTGCTGTCACCCTGGACGTGGAAACGGCAAATCCGCGGCTTGAGGTGTCTGACGATCGGAAAAGTGTGAAATACACCCCGTCTCCAAGAAGCCTCCATTATTCTGTGAAGAGATTTGCAGACCAGGCATGTGTGCTGGGATTGGTGGGATTCACATCGGGAAGGCATTATTGGGAAGTGGAAGTAGCGGCTAATCGGCGCTGGACTCTGGGTGTTGCTGCAGAGTCTGTTTCGAGGAAGGGGTTAGGGAGACTTAGACCAGAGAATGGGGTCTGGAGCATCGCGCGTAAAAATCACAAGGTTCATATAAACAATACCGTTCCAATCCCTCTCCTTGCCGAACCTTTCCTCAGGAAGGTGGGAGTTTATCTCAGTTACGAGACGGGTACAGTTTCCTTTTACAGCGTGGACACAAAGTCCCATCTCCACACCTTTACTGGGATTAAATTCTCCGGGAAAGTTTATCCTTTCTTGCGGACAGTGGATGGGAACTGGCTGAGAATCTCTTCCGGTTCTGCTCCGCGTCTCTAAAAGGCATAGGTCCCGTGAACGGTGTCAGTAGCAGGGGATGGGTAGTAGAATTTGCAAGGACGTTGCCGGGATTTGAGGCACTGGGTTAAAGGGAAAGGTAAAATAAGTTAGGACTGTATTCCCTATAGTAAAAAAACATAAGCGGCGATTTGACAGCGATACTATATATATAATTATATAGTGTGAGACTAGGTTACAGGTCATGGGTTAAGTGTGAAATGTGAAATTTCTAAGGGGAACTTCTTCCCATAGAGGGTGGTAAAAGTGTTGAACGAGCTGCCAGCGGAAGTGGTGGAATTGGGGTTCATTTTAACGTTTGGATAACTACACGGATAGGAGGGATACCGAGGGCTTTGGTGCAGGTTCGGGTCGATGAGGCTAGCAGGGTAATAGTACGACACGGCGATGGGCCTGTTTCTGTGCTATAGTGATCTATTACTCTGTGAACCACATTTTGTAACTGTTGGCTCTGAAAAGTTCCCATTCAATTCTCAAATACCATGTTGCAAAACCATGAACGAGCTTTGAAATAAAAAATCAGCAGAAAGAAAAGATTTAAAAATGTAAATTAAGCTGTGCAGGTTTCGGTTTATTGGATGCAGCTACATGAACTGAGTCAGTGTGTACCTGAACTTCAAATAGCTTGGAAACAATTGTTTGAAAGTTTATTCACGGAGCTGATTTGTCAAATCTGCCCGGATTTCTTCACTGATCCAGTCATGATGAAGTGTGGGCACAATTTCACTCGCTACTGCATCTCACAGCGTTGGGTAAAAGAGGAGATAATCTCCTGGTCGGAATGTAGAGCGGAGATTTCTGACCACATACCTCAACGCGTCTGGCCCAGAAAGCTCCAGAATTCAACCTGATTTTAATGGTGGACGAGAGTAAATGTAACATCGGTGAACACCGGGATGATTTGGAGCTGTTCCGAGCAACTGATGAGAATAAACTGTGTGATCACCTCAATATATTCCCATAATTGGTAATCTGATTCTTCAAATCCTTCCTAGAATCAGGCTGATTTATCCTTGCAACCACTCACAAACAGATTTCTCGCCATCAAAAATATCGATCGACGGCAGATACGGAAGAGTTTTGAAGGTCAAGTGAATTTTCTGACTTTCACGTCCCCTTGCACTGTTCGGTTTCCGTAGCCATCAATAATAACTTCGAATGCAATTTTATTGTTGTCATATAAACGCGGTGACCATTTCATAAGGCACCTCCTGTAAAGAAGAAACCGGGAGTATGCTTAAGGTCTCTTGCTCCAGTAGCCCATCCACTTCAATGTCCGACGTGTTCTGCATTCAGTTATGCTCTTCTGCTCGCCACTGTTATAACGCGTAGTCATTTGAGTTCAAGTCAAGTCACTTTATATTGTCTTTTCGACCATAACTGCTGGTACAGTACACAGTAAAAACGAGACAACGTTTTTGAGGACCATGGTGCTACATAAAACAGTACAATAACTACATTGAACTACGTAAAAAACAACACAGAAAAGTCTACACTAGACTACAGACCTACCCAGGACTGCATAAAATGCACAAAACAGTGCAGACATTACAATAAATAATAACCAAGACAATAGGCACAGTTGAGGGAAGTAAGTTGGTGTCAGTCCAGACTTTGGGTATTGAGGAGGCTGATGGCCTGGGGGAAGAAACTGAGTGTGGATTGATTCGCAGAGTATTAGCGTGTCACAACAGCAGCACAATATACAATCATCGGCACAACATATTGTACATAGAACTGAATCGGCAATAATCATCTCCTTTACCTTTCGTTTCAAACGAACAGTAAGTGGATGTTATAGGTTCTCTGCCACCTATATTTCCGTGAAATTCCTATTAAACCCAATTGCATTTACTCACGGTGATTGTGTTTGATTCTCTGTGTGGGGAGTATTTGTAATTAATATTGGATTGCTGACCGTGGATCGCGCAGCAGATTCATCCCATTTCCATGAGTCGTTCACAACCATCTTGTGTTACTTGTCCCGTCATCTTTTCAAACATATTCAATATAGATGAACCATTCGATCGGAAATGTTCGATCGTTACAGAGCATGCTTCAACGGCCAAATCGCATCGTGTTCACTCATAACGCTTTAAACGACATTCTAAATGCAAGGACCCCTCTTGTCCTTAAACACGTGCACCAAAAATTTACCTGCATGGTTTTATTTTATATATTTTCTTATAAATCTGGTCATCAGTAAAGTCTATAATTTAACCTTGTGTTCCATGCTCTCGAGGTATAATTTTTTTCTACGTTGGTAAGTAGTAAAATGGTTTTATATTGCCACATGTGGATAGTTACAGAGAAAATCGTTTAGTTTTACAGTCCTCCCAGTGATATCATTTCATTATAAAAGTGCATTGTGGCATTACAGGGCAGAGGATAACAGAACGCAGAATGAACTGTTAAAGTTGCAGGGTCCAGTGCAGGTAGGTAGTGTGGTCACGAATCCATGTTATCATACTATGGCACCGTCCAATAGGTCTTATAAAAACGGGGAGGGAAGCTGGCCTTGAGCCTAGTGGTTCATCATTTCAGGTTATTGCATCTCCTCCTATGTGGGAATAAGGAGATGATCCCCAAATTCTGCTTTGTACATTGTTTGAAAATGAAATAAAGACCAAAGTGGGAAATAAAGCATAATTGCAATTAAGACACCACATACAAAATGCTGGGGGATCTCAGCAGGCCAGGCAGCATTTATGGGGGAAAAAGTACAGCCAACGTTTTGGGCCGAAACCCTTCGGCGGGGCTGAAGAAAAAAAACCGAGGAATAGATTTGAAAGGCGGGGGGTGGGGGGAAGAGAGAGAAACTGCAGGCGATAGGTGAAACTTGGAGAGGGAGGGATGAAGCAATGAGCTAGGAAGACAGAAGGCCATGGAAGAAAGAAAAACAGTGGGGGGGGGGAAACACCAGAGGGAGGCGATCGATGAACAAGGAGATAGCATGAGCATGAGAGAGGGACAAGAGGATGGGAAATGATGAAGTTGGGGCAGGCATTATTTGAAGTTTGAGAAATCGATGTTCATGCCAACAGGTTGGAGGCGACCTCCATCCGTTTCTCAATGTAATCCCTCCGCTAGGTGGAGCTAAGTGGCAGCTCCTTTTCCTTCTGCACTACGATCAGCACGGCCCACCCTGTCCAGTCAATCCTCACGACTCAACACGTCCAATCTCGGCAACGTCTTTGTGTCGTTTGCTGCAACATTTATAATTTAATTTCTTACTTCCTCCAGCGTGATCACCGTGGTGCACACTGTGCTCTTACATGCGGTGTCTGAAACATCTTGACGCCCTAGCTTTTGTACTCAGTGCCATGCCCAGGAAAGACAAGTATCCGAAAGCACCGTTTTCACAATCCTACTGCTCTACCGGGTCACCATGGTCAAGAAACTATGCTTTTCCACCACTAGGTGTCTCTGATCTACAACAATCTTCAGAGCTCTGTCTTTAGTGTCGAAATCCTGCTCCGTTTATCCTCCGATAAACTAGCATTTCTCACTTCACCAGTTCAATCCCACCTGCCGTTCCTTGGCCAAGTTCTCAGATTACGTAGATAATGTAGATCATTTTGACACCACACGGAACCTTACTCAGAGTCCAACCTACCGCTAATATTCTTGAGGTCCCGCACGGACTTAATTTACTCGTTTTTTTTTTGCCATAGCAAATACAAATATTCACCAGATCGTAGAGCCTCGGTCGTCGGAGAAGCTAGCTTCAGGTTAACGGCTTTTCATCATGGAAGCAAGAGCTAGAATTAAGTGTTAATTTTTCCCCTCTTGTATAAGGTAAACGTGACGAAGGTCATAGAGAACTTCTCAACGGAAACACGTGTGATTGACTGGAGTTCAACAGACTTCGTTTGGTGCAAGTGTACTGGTTGGCTTGAAGGGGAAGATGAAGGTCGTCTGGATGAGGTGCTATAAAGAGTGAGGCATGATCTCAGGAAGTAAGTACATGGTGAGGAAAATGACACCAAACTTCAATAACGTTTGACGGACTGAGATAGTTGGAAACTGTTCCCAGAAACAGTGGGGTTCCGTGTGGCAATACCGGAACAGGTGGTGAACACACACACACACACACACACAAATATCAGATATACGTAATTCAACAAATTCAACAAAAGAAATGCTGAAATAACAAGAGAAACCAGAAACAGTCCAGCACATTATAGAACCGTGCAGCAGTTCAATTGGATCTGATTACTCACACAGGCACAATCTAGTGGCAGACATGATTCACCAAAAACTTGCTTTGAAGTACAAACTCATAAAAGCAAAAAACCTTATCATAAATACACGCCTGATCAAGTTTTAGAGTCAGGGTGCTAGAAATTATATTATGACATATCCGTTGTTACAGATAAGACAATCTACACTCAACTGTTCAGATTTAATATTATAGGTTCAACAAACAAGAGCAACTTGCGCAATAGATATGACCATTCAAAGCAGTTAACATGCAGAAATCAGTAAGTGAAAAACACAGGAAATATGCTGAAATAAGAGAGGAGTCTGAATGATGTGGAACATTACCCGAATAGTAATATTCAGACATGGTATCATCCCAAAGTTAGTACACAACGGCACTAAACAATTAGGCAGACAAAGCAATATTTATGTAAATCTCCAGAAAGCCACAATAGTCCCAAAATTTCTCGTAATTGAAAAACGAGTTGCTTGGCTATTCCTGTAGTCCACGCTTTACCCACCTGACCTGAGAAAATAATAAGAATAGCAATAAATGAGTAATAATCATTGAGGTCACATGTTGTAGAGTCATTAAAAGTGAGGACCGCACTTCCCATCCACCTCTCTGCCTGTTTACACGACCGGACGTCTTTTCCTCGGTTTCATTGATTTGCGGAAGTTTTTCAACAAAAACAACTGAATTAAGTATTTATTCAAAATTCGCCGACATGAACATTTGCTTGGGCATTATCACAAACACAGGAGAATCTGCAGAAGCTGGAAAATCCAGAGCAACACACACAAAATGCAAGAGGGAACTGAGCAGGTCAGGCAGCATGTATGGAAAAGAGCAAACAGAGGCCCTTCTTCAGTCCTGGACAGAAGGCCATGGAAGAAAGCAAAAGAGGGAGGAGCACAAGAGGGGGCTGATGGGTGGGTAAGGAGATAAGGCGAAAGAGGGAAAAGGGGGTGGTGAATAATGACGGGGGTGGAGAGGGGATGGAGAAAAGTGAACGGGGGTGTCTTTACCGGAAGTTGAAGAAATCGATGTTCATGCCGTCAGGTTGGACGCTACCCAGACGGAATATAAGATATTGCTCCTCCAACTGAGTGTGGCCTCATCGCGACAGTAGGGGAGGCCATGGACAGACAAATCAGAATGGGAATACAAACCGAACTAAGATGGGTGGGCACTGGGAGATCCTGCTTTTTCTGGTTGATGAAACGAAGATGCTCGGCGAAGTGGTCTTCCAATCTGCATCGGGTCTCACCAACATACAGGAGGCCACACTGGAGCACCAGATACAGTCTATGGCTCAACAGACTCACAGGTGTGGACTAAGCTGGAACGACAGCTTGGGGCCGTGAATGGTAGTGAGGGAGGAGGTGTAAGGGCGGGTGTAGCAGTTGCTCCGCTTGAAAGGATAAGTGCCAGGAGAGAGATCAGTGGGGAAGACGAATGGATAAAGGTGTCTTGTAAAGAGCAATCCCCGCAGATAGCAGAAAGTGGGAGTGGGGTGGAAAGATGTGCACAGCGGTGAAATCCCTATCTCATCTGTCCCTAACACAACCCTCCCCCCACCTTCAGCTTTCTGCAGGGATCATTCCCCAGTGATCTCCCTCCTGTCACTTATCCTTTGCAAGCGGAACAATTCCACACCTGCCCGTACACCTCCTCCCTCTGTACCCAAACAGTCCTTCCAGATGAGGGAACACTTTACCTGTGAGTCTGTTGTGATCATATACTGTGTGACCTTCTGTATATCGGTGAGACCCGACGTAGATTGGGTGAAGCTTTGTCGAGTGACTACATTCCGTCTGCCAGCAAAAGCGAGACCTCCTAGCGGCCACCCATTTTAATTCTGCTTCCTTTTCCCATTCCGATATGTCTATCCATGGCCTCCTCCTGTCGTGATTCCTCCTAGGCTGGAAGAACAACACCTTCGGTCTGGGTAGCCTCCAACCTGACGGCATGAACATTTATTCCTCCATCTTCTGGTAATGCCCCTCTCTCTGCTTCACCATTCACCATTCACCATTCGCCTCTCCCACTTACCTCCTTGCCCGCCTACCACGTCCCTCTGATTCTCTCATTCCGCCCTTCCTTCTGGTCTCTTCTCTCAGACACCCCCTTCCCCAGCCCTGTATTACTTTCACCAGTGAAATTCCCAGCTCTTAGCTTCATCCCAACCCCTCCGTCTTCTCCTATCATTTCGCATTTCCCCCTCCCCCCACTACTTTCAAATCTCTTACTATCTTTCCTTTCGGTTAGTCCTGACGAAGTGTCTCGGCCCGAAACGTCGACAGCGCTTCTCCCTGTGGATGCTGCCTGGCCTGCTGTGTTCCACCAGCATTTTGGGCGTGTTGTTTTCTAAATCTCCTCAACTTTTTTTTCTCAATTCTGCCGAAGGGTCTCGGCCATAAACGCGGACAATACTCTTTTCCATAGTTGCTGCCTGGCCTGCTGAGTTCCTCCAGCACTTTGAGTGTGTTACACATATTGATTCTGGTAGCCGAATTATACTATTTATATTTAAATTATACTATTGCTTATTTTGATCACTGCACGCATAGTGGACAGTTGCGGTACTACAGGTCTTCTGCAGCCCCACCTCCGTTGGATGTTGAGTAGGAAGTGAGAGGCACTAAGATGGCTGCGAAACAGCAAGTTGACAGTTTAAAAGAAGAGGTAACTTGTCGGATCTGCCATGAGTTCTTCATTAATCCAGTTATACTGAAGTGTGGGCACAACTTCTGCCAGCGCTGCATCACACGGCGTTGGGAAAGGGAGACGAGAAACTCCTGCCCAGAATGTAATGAGGTGTTTGTAGACCGCACCCTTAATTTGAATCCGGTATTAGGGAGTTTGGCCCGAAAAGCTCAGGATTTAACCCTGACGCTTAAGCAGAAAGAAAGGAAACTTCAGTGCGAGGAACATCAGGAAGAACTGAAGCTGTTTTGTGAAACTGACAAGAAGCTGATCTGTGTGATTTGTTCGTCTGCACGGGAACACAGAGAACACCAATTCATACCTGTTAATGAAGCTGTTGACATTTTAAAGGTAAAGGCGGCGAACTCAGATCACCGGCCTACTCTATGTGTTTTTTTTCATGCGTAAATCTTTAATTCTCTGTTTCTGCAATTCCTCCTAGAATCATGTTCAATCTACACTAGAAGCTCTGGAAAAAAAGAAATCAGTTATCCAGGAAATGGCGGATCAACAGAAGCAGAAGATTTCTGGAGTTCGGGTAAGTTTCCCAGCTATAGATTGTCTGGCCTCCTGTACTTTATTTTTTTTTCCGTAGTTAATGATAATATCCTTCAACTTCCACTTCACAGGACCTGTCACTGAGCCTGCAAGCATACGTTAAATCCTTATTTGCTGATCTGCACCAAATTCTAACCGAGAGGGAGCAGCATTTACTCGGCGAGCTCAGCGTGGAGGCGCAGAGAGTTATGAATCCAATGGAGAATAATCTCCGAAAGATTCAAGAGAATTTATCTTCTCTTCAGAATCAACTCTCAAAACTACAGGAACGGATGGTTCAGCAAGACAACGTGACTCTTCTGAAGGTGAGGGCTGTTCGGTTCGGGGAAAATATATAGTCACAAAATGGCGGATACCAGATTTCAAATAATGTATCAGACTGAGACCGCGGAAAGGGAGGAGTAGGAAACCCGAATGTTGGGTGGGGTGGGGGGAGGGGAGGAAGGAGTATAAGCTGGGGGTGGGAGGATTAAACAGTAGATTTTTCGGACCGAGGCCCTTCATCCGGACTAAATAATAATTGAATAAGTACAATTAAGGTAAATATAATCGATATGTAGGAACTAATGTTGAACAATTAAGTAGCATATCGGGTTATTTTGTGTTATGCTCCTTGTCTGCTCTTCAGACATGATCAATCTTCCGATCTAAATCAAATTTCAAAGTTCAAACGTTCGAAGTAAATTTATTATCAAAGTGCATAATTGTCACTATGAACAACCCTGAGATTAATTTTTTTTGTTTGAAGTCATAGTAAATGCAAAGAAACACAATTGAATCAATGAAAGGCCGCACGTAAAAAGACGGGTAAACTACCAATGTGCAAAAGACAACAAACTGTGGAAATAACAAAAAGAAAATAATAACAAATAAACAATAAAGACCGTAAAAATGAGATGATGATTCCTCAATAGAATGTCCATAGGTTGTGGAATCAGTTCAGTGCTGCGGTAAGTGAAGTCGAGTGAAGTTATCTTCTCGGTCGAAGAGTGGGCTGCTGACGGAGACAGGCCATTTGATATATCCAACATGCGCTGCAATATATTCTGCACATTTTGTTCATTCACAACACCGGTTAGAAATATTCCGAATCCCATTTTTGTTTTTTGCGTTACTGTTCATCTTCCCCTTTAGTTTTTCTCTATTGAATTACTTTGCATTATGTGCTGTAATCTAGTCGTGCGTACGTTCCAGAATTAAACTTTGAGTTTTGCTCTTCAGACAGTCGAAATATATTTTACGTATCCACCCTTCAAATATATTCACAGTCTTATCATCTTATCACTTTATAGGGAGAAAGGAGTCTCGCTGGTGTAATACTCCCCATTCTCTCTGTGACTATATCCACTGAGTAACGAAACAACTCTCATATATATCCTTCGTAATTTCTCCTTCACTACTTACCTAGTGCCCACAACGACACAGACGTTTAGGCAGCAACGAAGGTCCTGCATCTCTGTTTATATAGAAGGATTATTCATTGCTGTTTCTGTGCCAATTGTTTTTTGACCATTCAGTGTTGTTAGCACGCAGATGAATCCCCGAACCTGGAGGACTAATGGACCACTCTCAGCCTGCCCTCTATTCTTTGACCTGATCCGTATGGACTACCCTACTGAGGGCTAAAGCACAAGGACCTGGCTCCAGTCCGGGTCAGTGAGACAGGCAGGCTTCCAAACCTTGCGACAAGTTTGTGATCCTCTTGGAAGACATTCACCTTTGGTCCTGTATTATCAGTGCAAAATTAGCTTTCCGATTGTGTGTTTGAAACCTGGGTTTGCGGAATATTCGGCTGTTTCTAACAATCTAGATGAAATGCAAATGAAAAGGTCTGCTGTTGCGATAGTCTGCGGCAGGGTAATTCAATATTAAAGGAACTCAGCAGCTGGAGAGCATCAATGGAAGAGAGAAATTGTCCACGCTACATGTTGAGTCCTCCCGGCCATCTACACAAGATGCTGCCGTAGGAAAGCAGCATCCATCGTCAGGGACGCCCACCACTTGGTACATAATTTCTTCGCGCTGCTGCCATCTGGAAGAAGGCACACCACTAGGTTCAGGAACAGTTACTACCCCTCAACTATCGAGTTCTTGAACCAAAGTGGAAAACTTCACTTAACGTCAGTTTTCCCATCACTGAAATGTTCCCATAACATCTGGACTCACTACCAAGGACTCTTCATCTCATGTTCTCAATATTTATTGCTTATTTATTTAATATTATTAATTCTTGCTTTTTTTTGTAACTGCACAATGCTCAAGTTGGTGTGGTCCTTTCAGTGATTCTATTGTGGTCATTATTATATGGATTTATGGAGTATGCTTGCAAGAAAATGGATTTAGAGTTATTATATGATGCGTTTGATAATAAATTTAATTTGAATCGGAACAGTTACAGCTCTTGACACGGGAGTATCGATTTGAAACGTTGCACATGCTGCCAAACCCTTTGAATCCCTCCAGAAACTCTTTCTCTTGGACTTAGATGAAACTCCTATGGACAGGATAGGGGCTGACATCTACCATCATATTAACATTAGAACATTTTGTCTATTACAGGAGGAATATTCTCGGAAAGGAAGGTACGTTTTGCAACGTAATGGACAGCTGCAACTATTATACACTATTTAGGAAAAAATTTTCTTATGTTTATTTTATCACCTACTGCTTAATACTGACAGGATAAGTGAGGAAGAACGTACGTTTTCAATTTTGGATGGTGCCCTGCCGGTTAAGCAATTCAGTCACGCAAGTTTGTTGAAAGAAGTATTGAGTGAAGAGTGTAATTTCCTCAAACAAGGTAAAACTCTGTTAACTATTCTCCAAGTTATTAAATTCTTTTGAGAATTGATTATGTAAAGCATTGGATGATAATGGGCGTTTTATATTCCAGCAGCAATTGCTCCTGTTGGAAAAGATGACTTATGTTCTACTTGGGTCAACCAAGACTCTGTGATATCTCAACATGAATGTTCCAATTTATTGTAGTTAACTTGAAACCTTGTTTACTATTACCAATTCTCAATATTGTTCTATTCTTTTGGGCTATTTTACATTGACAGCTCGTGTGCCTTTAGCGACGTCTATCATCTTTTCCAAAATAGTTTAATCTGGCCGCCATCCCCACCCCACCCCGATGCACATAATTCGACTATCACCTTTAAGTCACTGACTCCATGTTACCCTTTCCACGCGTGTCTCCCACTTCCCTTCATCCCCGTGACAACTGATCTGTCGGGGTTTGTCGCATGCCAGCCTCTGAACACCATGCTAGGTATCCTCAAAACTACAGCATTGATTTCAGGTTCGACACGAATCATCAGAAATGTTGCTTGGGACGCTTAGTTCCTCTAACCGATTGCTCATGACACGAATATAATTTTCAAGACGCGATCCGGTTCGATGAAACGCTAATGTATTTTAGGGATAACAAAGGGCGGATACACCCACTCTAAATATCCAGTTTTCCAAATAATATACAGAAATCCGCTGAGCCTGGTTAAGACTTGAAATGTTTAAATGGATCATAAGCGGTAACTTCCTCACCCGGAGAGTGGTGAGCATGTCGAATGAGCTGACAGTGGAAGTGGTGGTTGTAGATTCTATTTCAATATATAAGTAAGAGCTGGATGTATGCATGGTTGGGAGCTGTTCGGAGTGCTGTGCTCCGGGGTAGGTCAATGGGACTAGTCAGAATAACAGTACAGCATCCGCTGGGTGGGCTGAAGGGCCTGTTTCTGTGCTGTAGTATTTTATGTTCTATGATATTCGTTCCGATCTATTTCAGTCCTTGGGGAATAGATGGACATTTTTAAACACCACTATTAACTCCACCATATGGATAACCAGACTCCAAAGAGACAGGAATGTACCAGGCGTTGTTCTAGAGAGAAAAGGTTCAGATTGGTCCAAACTCTCCTGATATATCACGTCTTCTAATAACAAGCTCTCTAATCCTCCCCTACAGAGAGACTTATCTAGATGGCTTTAAATGCTACAACTGAGTCCATACAATGACAATTTCTGGCACATAGAACATGGCACAGGAACAGATATTTTGGCGTAATGTTAAGCCAAGCCAACTAAAAAGCAAATCAAAAACCTCTTTCCTACTGCGTACCACACTTTAGATCCGGGAACCCTCAGTTAAATGTAGGGGTTTGTTAGCGTAAAAAGGTTGGGAACCCCTGCTTTAGAGAAAGCACAAAAGACAGCAGAGGCTGCAAATCCAGAGTAAGGCACACAAAATGCTGGAGGGGCTCAGCAGGTCAGGGATCATCAAGGAAAGCAATAAAGGCTCGACATTTCGGAGCAAGGCCTTTTATCGTGACTGAAAAGGAAGGGGGAAGAAGACAGAATAAGAAGTTGGTGGTGGCGGGGGAGGAGTGACGGGACAACACAAACTTGCCCGTGATAAATGATGTCAAGTGAGGTTGTGGGGGGGGGGGGGTGTGAAGAGGATGAGTTGAGCTGATAGGTGGAAAAGGCTTCGGAAGAAGGAGAGCAGAAGAGTATAGACTATGGGGAGAGGAAGTGGGCAGGTCGGGAGAAGGGAAATGGAAAAAGGGGGGCGGCAGAAATTACAGAAAGTTAAAGAAATTAATGTTCATTCAGTCAGGTTGGAGACTAGCTAGACGGAATATGAAGCGTTGGTCCTCCGATCTGAATGTGGCTTCATCGTGGCAGTAGAGGAGGCCGTGTGCCGACGCGTCAGGGTGGGAACGGGAGCAGAAGTAAATTGGGTGGCCATTGGGAATTCGATTTCTGTTAGCCGCCTGATTATTCTTGGAACGGAGCTTTTGTCACGTACCGTTCCTGGGCCCATGCTTGATTAGGTCCGTAATCCCAGGGACTCTTTAATTCTCTGCTTCTTCTCCCCACCAACACCCAGTTTTCGTGAAGCTCGATGTGGAAACAGCAGCTTCGCGCCTCGAGGTGTCTGACGATCTGAGGGGTGTAAAATGGACCCGGATCGCGAGAGATCTCCCTGTTAACTCGAAAAGGTTTGAAAGCCAGGTGTGCGTTCTGGGGTCGGAGGGATTCACGACAGGAAGACGTTACTGGGACGTGGACGTGACGGCGAATCGGCGTTGGACTCTGGGAGTCGCTGCAGAGTCTGTGCCGAGGAAGGGATCAGCGAGACATAGACCAGCGGTTGGAGTCTGGAGCATCACGCGGAAAGATGACAAGCTTTTTGCAAAGAGTTCCAATTTAATCAATCTCCCTGTCGATCAGATCCCCGGGAGGGTGAGAGTTTATCTCAGTTACGAGTCCGGCTCAATCTCATTTTGTAGAGTGGATAACTCTCATCTTTATACTTTCAATGGGAAATTCGAGGGGAAGCTTTATCCTTTCTTCGGGACAGTGGATGGAAACTGGATGAGAACATAGTTCAGTTTCTCTCCGCAACTGTAAAAAAAAGGGGTGTTAACCGGGACCAGTGTCGGTAGGGACCACTGAGTCTGTGCATTACAATCCAAATTTTGTAACATGTTGGCGCGGAACGGGTCCATTCAATACCCGAATTTTGCATTGTAAAACCATAAATAATCTCTGAATAAAACGAAACCGTACGAACAGTATTGGAAATTAAATTGTCCACCTATTCGTTTCAGTTCGTTAACACAACTACCAAGAGCATGATCCCGAGAATGAAAGACTTAACGTGTGAGGAACTCTTGGTGACTCGTGCCCTGTACTCACTGGGGTCTGGGAGTAGTCTCATTCAAACGTACCGAATATTGAAAGACCTAGATAGACTGGAAGTGTAGAGAATATTTCCTATCGTGGGTAAGTCTCGGACCAAAAAGGCACAAGCTCAGAATACAAGGATGTCTCTTTAGCACAGAGATGAGGAGTTTCTTCACCGAGAGGGTGATGAAGCTGTGGAAGCTAGGGCATTGGGCATATTTCAAGCGGAAGTTGACATGATCTTGATTAGTAATGGCGTCAAAAGTAATGGGGAGAAAGCAGGGAAATGGAGTTAAGTGGGTAAATAAACGTGAGGAAATGACGGAGCTGATTCATTGTGACATGCGAAGAGGACGGTGTGACAGTGTGACATGCGAAGAGGACGATAGGAGAATACAAGGAGACTTGGATAGGCTGGGTGCGTGGACAGATACTTGGCAGATGTCATTCAATGTCAATAAATGTGAAGTTATCCACTTTGGAAGCAGGAACAAGAGGGCAGAGTATTGTCTGAACGGTGTAGAGTTAGGTAAGGGAGAAATGCAAAGAGACCTAGGAGTCCTAGTTCACCAGTCAATGAAGGTGAATGAACAAGTGCAACAGGCAGTGAAGAGGGCAAATGGAATGTTGGCCTTTGTTACAAGGGGAATTGAATACAAGAGCAAGGATGTCCTTTTGCATTTGTACAGGGCCCTGGTGAGACCACACCTGGAATATTGTGTACAGTTTTGGTCTCCAGGTTTAAGGAAGGACATTCTGGCAGTTGAGGAAGTGCAGCATAGATTCACTAGGTTGATTCCCTGGGATGGCAGGGCTGTCTTACGCAGAGAGATTGGAGAGATTGGGCTTGTACACGCCGGAATTGAGGAGATTGAGAGGGGATCTGATTGAAACGTTTAAGATAATTAAAGGATTTGATAGGATTGAGGCAGGAAATATGTTCCAGATGTTGGGAGAGTCCAGTACCAGAGGGCATGGATTGAGAATAAGAGGTCAGTTATTTAAAACAGAGTTGAGGAAGAGCTTCTTCTCCCAGAGAGTTGTGGAGGTGTGGAATGCACTGCCTCGGAAGACGGTGGAGGCCAATTCTCTGGATGCTTTCAAGAAGGAGCTAGATAGATATCTGATGGATAGGGGAATCAAGGGATAGTATCAAGGCAGGGACTGAGTATTGATAGTGAATGATCAGCCATGATCTCAGAATGGCGGTGCAGACTCGAGGGGCCGAATGGTCTACTTCTGCACCTATTACCTATTGTCTATTGTCTATTGGGCCGAATGGCCTAACTCTGCTCGCATGAGTTATGATTTAGCATGCTGAGAAAGAGATTGACGGAGTTAAACTGGCTCTTAAAACAGCTTTTTGAAAATTTACCGGTTTGTTAGTCACATTTGTCCGACATTTAGCACCGATACCACTTCTCTTGCCCCTGCATCGTACAACGATGACAGAGAAAGGAAGGGAATCGCCTGCCCGGAGTTTAGAGAGGATACATACAGAACACCCCCTCAGGGTACACCGGGTCACATCGGGGAGATATTACTGGGAGGGGGAGGTACCGTGGAATCGGGGCTGCAAACCTGGAGTCGCCTCAGAGACTGTGGAGACGGCGACTGGACAACGGTCAAAATAAGGATGACAAGCTTTTTGTGGTGAATTTCAATTTCACCCCCACTTTCTACCAACTTCAATCTCGGGAGGGCGGGAGCTTCAGTTACGAGTCCAGGACAGCTTTATTTTAAACGCCGAAGCCCAGAAACATCTCCACACCGAACATATGCTAACAAGGCCAGGGAAATACACATAAGCAGCAACAAATATATAACTATTAAATTTAAATAAACAAATAAACAAGAAAATCTACTCTAAATACTGTTGGACAGAAGGAACTATATCTAAAAGGAGTCACAAAACAGAAACATTTACAGAAATAACCCGAAACATTGACAAATTTTTACAGTCTTTACAACTCTCTGGTTATGGGAAGTTTTCAGAGTAGTGTATTAATATATAGTTTGAATTCTCATGTAAAAATATAAAGGAAGGCTTCTTATTGCTGTATTCGCATTTATGGATATAAAATTTATTGTACATTAACAAAAGATTTATGATAAAAAATGATTGGTATTATTAGTAAACCCAAATAAAACATTTTCAAAACAAAAAGTAAAATCCACATTAAAATATTGATCTATACATTAACAAACTTCAACCCAAAATGTGTTAACGCAATCACAATCCCAAAACAGATGAAGTAAATCCTCTGGATATAAACCACAAAAGGAACAGTTAGTTTTAATATCAGAATTAAACCTTGATAAATAAACATTGGTTGGATAATATCTATGTATAGTTTAAAATGAAATTTCTTTAATTTTATTCCCCAATAAAAATTTATTTAATAAGCCCCAAATACTCCTCCACCTCAGAATCCCCAAGTGACTATTTCAAAAACTAACAGCCTTCGGAATAGAAGTAATGTCTTTTTGAAACAAACTTCTAATACATCTATTATTTTTTTTAAAGATGGAGGAAAACAAATCTTTCCTACAGCTGTACTGGATGGATCCAAGTTGGGTAATTCAACTACCCAATATGATGTATTTCTATACGACATAATTACACCAGAGGGAATTGCATCCATAACAACAGCAAATTCTTTTGGAGTCACAGGAAATTCAAAGGTGGATAAAAACTCAGTATAACTCAATAACCATATAACAATTACAGCATGGAAACAGGCCATCTTGGTCCTTCTAGTCTGTGCTGAACTCTTACTCTCACCTATCCCACTGGCCCGCACTCAGCCCATAACCCTCCATCCCTTTCCTGTCCACATACCTATCCAATTTTGCATTAAATGACAATACCAAACCTGCCTCTACGACTTCTACTGGAAGCTCATTCCACACAGCTACCACTCTCTGAGTAAAGCATGTTACCCTTAAACTTTTGTCCCCAAAATCTCAACTCATGTCCTCTTGTTTGAATCTCCCCTACCCTCAATGGAAGAAGCCTATCCATGTCAACTCTATCTATCCCCCTCATAATTTTAAATACCTCTATCAAGTTCCCCCTCAACCTTCTATGCTCCAAAGAATAAAGACCTAACTTGTTCAACCTTTCCCTGTAACTTAAGTGTTGAAACCCAGGTAACATTCTAGTAAATCTTCTCTGTACACTCTATTTTGTTGACATCTTTCTTATAATTCGTTGACCAGAACTGTACACAATACTCCAAATTCAGCCTTACCAATGCCTTGTACAATTTTAACATTACATCCCAACTCCTATACTCAATGCTCCGATTTATAAAGGCCAACATACCAAAAGCTTTCTTCACCACCCTATCCAAATGAGATTCCACCTTCAGGGAACTATGCACCATTATTCCTAGATCACTCAGTTCTATTGCATTCTTCAATGCCCTATCATTTTCCATATATGTCCTATTTGTATTATTCCTACCAAAATGTAGCACCTCACACCTATCAGCATTAAACGCCATCTACCATCGTTCAGCACTCTCTTCTAACTGGCCTAAATCTCTCTGTAAGCTTTGAAAACCTACTTCATTATACACAACGCCACCTACCTTAGTATCATATGCATACTTGCTAATCCAATTTACCATCCCATCATCCAGATCATTAATGTATATGACAAACAACATTGGACCCAGTACAGATCCTTGAGGCACACCACTGGTCACCAGCCTCCAACCTGATGAACAATTATTCACCACTACTCTCTGGCATCTCTCATCCATCCACTGTTAAATCCATTTTCCTACTTCAATATTAATACCTAAGGATTGAACCTTCCTAACTAACCTTCCATTTGGAACCTTCTCAAAGGCCTTACTGAAGTCCATATAGACAGCATCCACTGCTTTACCCTCGTCAACTTTCCTCGTAACCTCGTCAAAAAATTCAATAAGATTTGTCAAACATGACCTTCCACGCACAAATCCATGTTGACTGTTCCTAATCAGACCCTGTCTATACAGATAATTGTTTATACCATCTCTAAGAATACTTTCCATTAATTTACCCACCACTGACATCAAACTGACAGGCCTATAATTGCTAGGTTTACTCTTAGAACCCTTTCTAAACAATGGAACCACATGAGCAATACGCCAATCCTCCAGCACCATCCTCGTTTCTAATGACATTTGAAATATTTCTGTCAGAGCCCCTGCTATTTCTACACTAACCACTCTGAAGATTCTAGGGAATATCCTGTCAGGATCCAGAGATTTATCCTTAAATTCCTTAAAAGCGCCAGTACTTCCTCCTCTTTAATCATCATAGTTTCCATAACTTCCCTACTTGTTTCCCTTACCTTACACAATTCAACATCCTTTTCCTTAGTGAATACCAAAGAAAAGAAATTGTTCAAAATCTCCCCCATCTCTTTCGCCTCCACACATAGCTGTCCACTCTGATTCTCTAAGGGACCAATTTTATCCCTCACTATCCTTTTGCTATTAATATAACTGTAGAAACTCTTTGGATTTATTTTCACCTTACTTGCCAAAGCAACCTTGTATCTTTTAGCTTTTCTAACTTCTTTCTTAAGTTTCGTCTTACATTCTTTATATTCCTCGAGCACCTCATTTACTCCATGCTGCCTATATTTATTGTAGATATCTTTCTTTTTCCTAACCACGTTTCCAATATCCCTTGAAAACTATGGCTCTCTCAAACTTTTAACCTTTCCTTTCATCCTAACAGGAACATAAAGATTCTGTACCCTCAAAATATCACCTTTAAATGACCACCAATTCTCTATTACATCTTTCTTATAAAATGAATTGTCCCAATCCACTCCTTCTAAATCCTTTTACATCTCCTCAAAGTTAGCCTTTCTCCAATCAAAAATCTCAACCCTGGGTCCAGTCCTATACTTCTTCATAATTATATTGAAACTAATGGCATTGTGATCACTGGACCCGAAGTGCTCCCCAACACATACCTCTGTCAACTGACCTATTTATTCCCTAACAGAAGATCCAACACTGCCCCTTCGCTAGTCGGTACATCTATGTATTGCTGCAAAAAACTATCCTGCACACATCTTATAAACTCCAAACCATCTAGCCCTTTTACAGCATGGGCTTCCCAGACTATGTGTGGAAAATTAAACTCTCCCACAATCACAACCACTGTGCTTAAAACAAATATCTGCTATCTACTTGCAAATTTGCTCCTCCAATTCTCGCTCCCCATTAGGTGGTTTATAATACACCCCTATAAGTGTGTATTATAGTGGAAAGCATTACCTTTCCCATTCCTCAATTCCACCCAAATGGTCTCCCTAGATGAGCCCTCTAATCTATCCTGCCAGAGAACCACTGTAATATTTTCTCTGACAAGCAACGCAACACCTCCCCCTCTTGTCCCTCTGCTTCTATCACACCTGAAGCAACGAAATCCAGGAATATTTAGTTGCCAATCACACCCCTCCTGCAACCATGTTTCACTAATAGCTACAACATCATATTTCCATGTATCAATCCATGCTCTAAGCTCATCCACCTTTCTTACAATGCTCCTAGCATTAAAATAAATGAATTTAAGTAATTCTCCACCTCTTCCTCTCTGTTTATCTCTAACAGTACAAAGAACTTTACTGTCTTCTTTTTCTTCCTTCTCCCATACATCTGTTCCTGCACTCTGGTTCCCCTCCCCCTTCATATCTAGTTTAAATCCACTGGAGCCTCTCTAGCAAACCTACTTGCAAGAATATTTCTCCCTCTCTAGTTCAGATGTAAACCGACCCACTGGAACAGGTCCCACCTTCCCTGAAGCCCTTCCTCCTGCACCATGTCTTCAGCCACATGTTGATCTGCACTATCTTATTATTTCTAAACCCACCTGCACGTGGCACTGGTAGCAATCCTGCAATTGCTATCCTGAAGTTCCTGTCCTTTAACTTGGCACCTAGCTCCCTAAACTCACCTTTTAGGACCTCCTCACTCTTCCTACCCACGTCATTTGTTCCTACATGGACCACAACATCCGGCTGCTCACCCTCCCTCTTGAGAATACTGAGAACTCGATTAATTGCTTACTGTAAACTCTGCATAGTATATATCATTGTCGGGGGCCGGTGGAAATATGTGTAAGAGGCGAATCATAAACAAGAGAAAATCTGCAGATATTGCAAATCAAAGTAATACAGAAAACACTGGAGTAACTCAGCGAGGCAGGCAGCAATTATGGAAAAGAGTAAATAGTCGACACTTTTGGTCCAGACACTTCTGTCTGACTAGAATAAAGAGATTAGAAGTCAGTGTAAAAAGGGTGTGGGGGGAGAGGACGAAGTACAAGGTAGTGGATGATAAGTGAAACCGGGAGTGGTGAAGTAATGGGCTAGGAAGTCGATTAGCGAAAGAAATACTGTTGTGTGAAATGTCACTCCACTCTTTAAGAAAGGAGGGAGGCAGCAGAAAAGAAATTATAGGCCATTTAGCCTGACCTCAGTAGTTGGGAGGATGTGGGAGTCATTTTTTAAGCCTGAGGTTATGGAGTACTTGGTGACACAGAACAAAATCAGCGTGGTTTCCCTGAGTGAAACCAGGCCTGACAAACTTGATGGAACGCTTTAAGGAGATTACAAGTAGGATAGATTAAGAGGATGCAGTGGATGTTGTGTATTTGGACTTTCAGAAGCCCTCTGACAGGGTGCCATGCATGATACTGCTTACCAAGTTAAATGTCCATGGTATTACAAGCAAATTGCTGGCATAGTTAGTACATTGGCTGACTTGTAAGAAACAGTGAGTGGGAATTAAAGGGTCCTTTTATGGTTGGCTGCCAGTGACTAGTGGTGTTCCTCAGGGGTCGGAACCGCTTCTTTTTATGCTGCATACCAATGACTTAGATGATGGAATAGATGGCTTTGTTGCCAAGTTTGTAGATGACAAAAGATTGAAGGAGGGGCAGGTAGTGTTGAGGAAGCAGGTAGGCAGCAGAATGACCTGGATTAGGTCAATGGGCAAAAAAGTGGCAAATGAAATACAATGCTGGAAAATGCATGATCTTGCACTTTCGTAGTAGAAATAAATGTGAGGAATGCTTTTTAAATGCAGAACACCCTAAAGGTTATAACTTGCAGGTAGAGTCGGTGGTGAGGAAGGCAAATGCAATGTTAGCATTCATTTCAAGAGCTCTAGAGTACAAGAGCAGGGATGTGATGTTGTGATGCTAAGGCACTGGCGAAGCCTCACTTTGAGTATTGTGAGCAGTTTTGAGCTCTTTGCTGGCATTGGAAGGGGTTCTGAAAAGGTTCACAGGGATGATTCCAGGAATGAAAGGGTTATCATACGAACAACGTTTGATGGCTTTGGGACTGTTTCATTGGAATTCAGAAGGATGAGGGGGATCTCATTGAAACCTTTTGAAAGTTGAAAGGTCTAGACAGAGTGAATATGAAAAGGATGTTTCCCATTGTGGGGGAGTCCAGGACAAGAAGGCACAGCCTCTATTTCTGAGCGGCCTCCTTTTAAAACAGAAATGCATAGGAAATCCTTTAGCCAAAGGGTAGTAAATATCTGGAATTTCTTATCACAGGCAGCGATGGAGGCCAGGTCGTTGGTGTATTTAAAGGGAGATTGAATGGCTCTTGATTAGCCACGGCATCAATCTTTGCAGGGAGAAGGTCAGGGAGTAGGGCTGAGGAAGGGGAGACAGGGTCAGCCATGATTGAATGGCGGAGCAGACTCGATGGGCCAAATGCCTAAATTTTGCTGCCATGTTTTATAGTCTTATGGTCTTATATATTGCTGAAGAAGGAGGAATCTGAGAGGAAAGTGTAGAGGACCATTGGTGAAATGGAAGGAGGAGGAGCACCAGAGGGAAGTGATGGGCAGGTGGGGGGGAATAAAGTGAGTGGGGGGGTTACCGGAATTTGGAGAAATCGATGTGTATGTTATCAGGCTGTAGGCTATCCAGACGGATCGTAAGATGTTGTTCCTCCAATGTGAGAATGGGCTCGTCTCGGCAGTGGGTTGGCTACTGGGAGATCCCGGTTTTTCTGCCTTTCAAGCGGCCTTGCAATCTATGGTGTGGCACCGATATATAAGAGGCCACACTGGGAGCATTCGATACAGCAAATGACCCCAAAAGACTCACGCGTGGTGTCACCTCAGTGGGAGGCACTGCTTAGGGCCATCAATATTAGTGAGGGTGGGCATGTAGGGGTAGCTGTGGCATTTGTCCTGTTTGCAAAGATAAGTGCCATGTGTAAGAGAACAGTTTACAAGGAAGTAAGTTCAGACAGGAAGCCCCACGAGGGGTAGTCAAAGCTGCCCAACACACCTTTTCAGAATGGCAGGCAGTGACTAGTGGGGTACCGCAAGGCTCAGTGCTGGGACCCCAGTTGTTTACAATACATATTAATGATTTAGATGAGGGAATTAAATGCAGCATCTCCAAGTATGCGGATGACACGAAGCTGGGTGGCGCTGTTAGCTGTGAGTAGGATGCAGGGTGACTTGGATAGGTTAGGTGAGTGGGCAAATTCATGGCAGATGCAATTTAATGTGGATAAATGTGAGGTTATCAACTTTGGTTGCAAGAACAGGAAAACAGATTATTACCTGAATGGTGGCCCATTAGGAAAAGGGGAGGTGCAACACCATAGCAAAAGGATTTGCGTACAAAAGGCATACATAGCAAAATGATTTGAGTACATGAGCAGGGAGGTTCTACTGCAGTTGTACAAGGCCTTGGTGAGACCGCACCTAGAGTATTGCATGCAGTTTTGGTCCCCTAATCTGAGGAAAGACATTTTTGCCATAGAGGGAGTACAGAGGTTCACCAGATTGATTCCTGGGATGTCAGGTCTTTCATATGAAGAAAGACTGGATCGACTAGGCTTATTGGAATTTAGAAGATTGAGGGGGGATCTTATTGAAACGTATAAAATTCTAAAGGGATTGGACAGGCTAGATGCAGGAAGATTGTTTCCGATGTTGGGGAAGTCCAGAACAAGGGGTCACAGTTTAAGGATAAAGGGGAAGCCTTTTAGGACCGAGATGAGGAAAAACTTCTTCACACAGAGAATGGTGAATCTGTGGAATTCTCTGCCACAGGAAACAGTTGAGGATGGTTTATTGGCTATATTTAAGTTAGATATGGCCCTTGTGGCTAAAGGGGTCAGAGGGTATGGAGAGAAAGCAGGTACAGGGTTCTGAGTTGGATGATCAGCCATGATCATACTGAATGGCGGTTCAGGCTAGAAGGGCCCAATGGCCTACTCCTGCACCTATTTTCTATGTTTCTATGTTTCTATCACGTCAGAACCCTACCTGCCACTAAGAATATACTGTACCTTCAGAAAGTTGCACGAAATGTACCAGTTACATAATGACGGATCACCCCCTCCCGACTGTTCATCCCTCTCCAATCTGGAAGGAGGTTACGTCACGCCAGGACCACCAGACACAAAAACAGATACTTTTCCAAAGTGGTAAGACTGATTAACACTTCCACCATGAACCCACCCTTCTGCACCCCCAGTCACCACTACTTTATTATTTCCTGTCACTCACCTTATGTACATACACTCACTCCTATGCCTAGCGTCACCTTATCGATCTATGGATAAAAGACATCTTATATATTTATAAAGTTTTATTATATTATTTTTGTTGTTATTGGGCTCTTTATCGTATTCATTTATTTAGAGATACAGTGCGGAATTGACCCTTTCGGCACTTCGAGCTATGCCGCACAGTAACTCCTGGCAATTCTCGATTTAACCCTAACCTAGTCATGGGATAATTTACAATGATCAATTAACCACTAACCAGTAAAATTGGACTGTGGGGAGAAACCGGATCACCCGGAAAAAAATACCATGCATTCCAAAGTGAGGATGTACAGACTCCTTACAGAGGACGCTGGGACTCTGAAATCCGATGCCACGAACTTTATAGCGTCGTGCTGCCAGAGCGCCAAGTCTGATTGGAATTTCGAGCTCTATTAGCTCTGAAGTAACAATTATTCCGTTCCCCTTACACTTGTGTACTGAATATTATATTAAACACATACAACTAGATGAAGTCAGCAGGTCAGGCAACATTTATGGGCCTCAATTTTAAATAATATTGAGTGTCTTGAATGCCTTTTATAGCGGCATGAGCTGCTAATGTTGGTGTCAGCGTTATTTATAAGTTCATTACCGTTTTACTTCGATTGGTTGAACCCGAGTTCATATGCAAAGGACATACTCAGGGATATTGACAGCAGCGAAACAAGAACGAACAGCTTGTCCTATACGTATCACTTACAGCACAGTTTCAGGGCAGGCTCTATCTCCCCAAGTTCATAAGCAAACAAATTTTGCTCATCTTTCATTGGGTGTTCAACCAGATTTGTCAATAATCTGTTTGCGTCAGTACATTCTTTGCTTTTTTTTAACGAAGTGGCTTTTTTTTTCAAACCGCACCACTTGCGAAAACTGCAGTGAAATACTACTGAATTACAGCATACTTTGCCCTGAGTCCATGGATTCAGAATATTAAATTCGAGCCATTGAGTCATGCAATCCTCACTTTCACCACGTTATCTGGAGGATCACATCGAGTACTGAAATGTAATTTGCAACACAGGGTAGCTCTTCAGCCAAAGGTTAAATTTAAATGTTTATACAGCTACAGTTCATCTCACTATAGAGTGAATTCATCCCTTCATGTCCATTCCTCCTCTACACCAGCTCATGGCAGTTTTGCGCCTCAGAGCCACCTGCCCTTGATCCCCATCAACAGAAAAGAAATGTTCCACCATCAGCATACTGACTACACAAAAACACAGACTGACAAACATCAAATGTGCAAAAGACGACAACCTGTGCAAGTAAAAAAAATATAATAATAATAATAATAAAATAATAATCTTTGACAAAGTTCCACATGGAAGGTTAGTTAAGAAGGTTCAGTCGTTAGGTATTAATGCTGGAGTAATAAAATGGATTCAACAGTGGCTAGATGGGAGATGCCAGAGAGTAGTGGTGGATAATTGTTTATCGGGATGGAGGCCGGTGACTAGCGGGGTGCCTCAGGGATCTGTTTTGGGCCCAATGTTGTTTGTAATATACATAAATGATCTGGATGATGGGGTGGTAAATTGGATTAGTAAGTATGCCGATGATACTAAGGTAGGAGGTGTTGTGGATAATGAGGTGGATTTTCAAAGCTTGCAGGGAGATTTATGCCGGTTAGAAGAATGGGCTGAACGTTGGCAGATGGAGTTTAATGCTGAGAAGTGTGAGGTTCTACATTTTGGCAGGAATAATCCAAATAGAACATACAGAGTAAATGGTAGGGCATTGAGGAATGCAGAGGAACAGAGAGATCTAGGAATAACTGTGCATAGTTCCCTGAAAGTGGAGTCTCATGTAGATAGGGTGGTGAAGAGGGCTTTTGGAACGCTGGCCTTTATAAATCAAAGCATTGAGTACAGAAGTTGGGATGTAATGCTAAAGTTGTACAAGGCACTGGTAAGGCCAAATTTGGAATATTGTGTGCAGTTCTGGTCACCGAATTATAGGAAAGATATCAATAAATTAGAGAGAGTGCAGAGACGATTTACTAGGATGTTACCTGGGTTTCAGCAATTAAGTTACAGAGAAAGGTGGAACAAGTTAGGTCTCTATTCATTGGAGCGTAGAAGGTTGAGGGGGGATTTGATCGAGGTATTTAAAATTTTGAGAGGGATAGATAGAGTTTACGTGAATAGGCTGTTTCCATTGAGAGTAGGGGAGATTCAAACTAGAGGACATGATTTGAGAGTTAGGGGGCAGAAGTTTAAGGGAAACACGAGGGGGTATTTCTTTACTCAAAGAGTGATAGCTGTGTGGAATGAGCTTCCTGTAGAAGTAGTAGAGGCCAGTTCAGTTGTGTCATTTAAGGTAAAATTGGATAGGTATATGGACAGGAAAGGAGTGGAGGGTTATGTGCTGAGTGCGGGTAGGTGGGACTAGGTGAGATTAAGGGTTCGGCACGGACTAGGAGGGCCAAGATGGCCTGTTTCCATGCTGTGATTGTTATATGGTTAATAATCATCATCATCATCATCATCATCATAATGCAACGCAGTAGTATCCATGTAAATCTTGAAAAAAAAACTAGGTAATGATAGAGATCTAGAAGATTATAAAGCTAGCAGGAAGGAGTTTAAAATGAAATTAGGAAAGCCAGAAACGGCCATGAGAAGGCCTTGGCGAGCAAGATTAAGGAAAACCCCAAGGCATTCTACAAGTATGTGAAGAGCAAGAGGATAAGACATGCGAAAATAGGACCAATCAAGTCTGACAGCAGAAACGTGTGTATGGAATCTGAGGAGATACCAGAGGTACTTAATGAGTTACTTTGCATCAGTATTCACTACGGAAAAGGATCTAGGTGATTGTAGGGATGACTTACCGTGGACTGAAAAGCTTGAGCATGTAGATATTAAGAAAGAGGATGCGCTGGAGCTTACGGAAAGCATCAAGTTGGATAAGTCACCGAGACCAGACCAGATGTACCCTTGGCTACTGTGGGAGGTGTGGGAGGAGATTGCTGAGCCTCTGATGATGATCTTTGCATCATCAATGGGGACGGGAGAGGTTCCGGAGGATCGGAGGGTTGTGGATGTTGTTCCCTTATTCAAGAAAGGGAGTAGAAATAGCCCAGGAAACTATAGACCAGTGAGTCTTACTTCAGTATTCCTGAGAGGCAGGAATTATGAACATTTGGAAAGGCATAATATGATTAGGAATAGTCAGCATGGCTTTGTGAAAGGCAGGTCACGCCTTACGAGCCTGATTGAATTTTTTGCGGATGTGACTAAACACATTGATGAAAGTAGAGCAGTAGATGTAGTGTATATGGATTTCAGCAAGGCATTTGATAAGGTACCCCATACAAGACTTATTGAGAAAATAAGGATGCATGGGATCCAAGGGAAATTTGCTTTGTGGATCTAGAAATGGCTTGCCCACGGAAGGCAAAGAGTGGTTGCAGATGGGTCATATTCTGCATTGAAGTCGGTGACCAGTGGTGTGCCTCAGGGATCTGTTCTGGGACCCCTAATCTTCGTGATTTTTATAAATGACCTGGATGAGCAAGTGGAGGGATTGATTAGTAAATTTGCTGATGATACAAAGGAGGTGTTGTGGATGGTGTGGAGGGCTGGCAGATAGGAAGCAAAACTGGGCCGAGAAGTGGCAGATAGAGTTCAATCCAGATAAGTGTGAGGTGGTTCATTTCGGTAGGTCAAATATGATGACAGGATATAGTATTAATGGTAAGACTCTTGGCAGTGCGGAGGATCTGAGGGATCTTGGGATCCGAGTCCATAGGACAATCAAATCTGCTACGCAGGTTGACGCCGTGGTTAAGAAGGCATTTCTGTGCATTGGCCTTCACGAATCGTGGAATTGAATTTAGGAGCTGAGAGGTAATGTTGCAGCTATATAGGACCCTGGTCAGACCCCACTTGGAGTACTGTACTCAGTTCTGGTCGCCTCACTCTAGTTGGCAACAGCATGAAAAGATCCTTGCCCGGATGATAGGAGTCATTGATAATAGATGCTGCTTTCAGGCATTGATGCAACCTGCAGGGTACACTCAATTGTGCATCTGCAGTTATAAGCCAACGTTTTAGATGGCATACACAAACTTCTAAGAAAGTGGAGATCTGTGTTTGAAAGCAGCGATTTTGATTGAGGTTGACGCAACAGCCATCTGGTTCGTTGGCGCCCTCCAGGGAATGAGGTCCGCCATCTTCTCCCGGTCAGGCCTTCCCTGCGGGCCGCTCCCACCTGTGTGATAACCACCGTTGAAAAAGCTTGTTCAGGCATTGAGATTCTGGAAGGCATTATAGATGAGGTAAATGCTGGCACTTCCAATAATGCCCCAGATTTTGTGGGCAGATAAATTAGATCACAGCAGAAGATTGTTGGATTATTTGCCTGGAATTTTGCTTTAGGCCCATGTTAGCTCCCAAAACGCAATCCCAATCCTCTGTGCCCGCAAATTATGCCTCCCTCTCTCTCTTTTTCTGTCTGGGTCTGTCTTTATTTCTCTCTCTCCCTCTCCCACTCTCTCTCTCTCTCTCTCTCTCTCTCTCTCTCTCTCTCTCTCTCTCTCTCCATTTTCTCTCTCTTTCTCTCTGTTTCTCTCTCCCTCTATTTCTCTATCTTTCTCTCTATTTCTCTCTCTCCGTTTCTCTCTTTCTCTCACACACAAACGCACAGACACGAACAGTCTTTCTCCACCGACACCCCACCCGCTTTCTATTTCTCTCTTTCCCTCCCTCTCTCACTCACACACTCACACACACACGCACTTTCTGACGATCCCTCTTTACCAAACCGTCTCTCTGTTTTGCACGCACACCTGTTTTCGCGCACTGATCAACATCCATCCATTATTTTGAACTTACTTACAATCAAACAATTGCCAAACAATCAATCGCTCGTTATTAGAACGTGATAGGAAACCGAAGGACCCAGGGGGAGCCGCTCCACACATTCAGTGGGAGGGGGGAGAGGGTATGCATAAACCCCCACAAACCTCAGAGCCCAAGGTCAGGATCGATCCTGAGTATCTGAAACTCGGAGGCAGCAGCTGCTGCTCCACAATGCAACCCTTTCACGCCCGTGCTCTATGTTAGCGCTTGACCCAAGGAGTTTTTGGCTCAGGGATAGCACCTCCTCTCACCCCTACTCTCAAACCACAAGCTGTGCGTATGGTGTAGTGTATCATTTTGACAATTGTTGTGGTATTTTTCTTTTACCACTTTAACATATGCACCTGGCCAATGCCTTCGGTGAGTTAATAAATGGGTCGGCTACGAGAGATAGGCAGCAATGCAACTTTAGTGTTTCTGTCATTCTTTATAAGTGAGCCATTAATTCGTACATTGGACCCTAGCCAGGGGCCACAGCTCCATTCTGAGGAGGTCTGGATACAATCACCTGCCTTGGCTGTGGGAATTGAAGCGGATCCAGTTGAGTATACTGTCCCTGCTCACCCCGGAACCCCAGAAGCCCTCAGCCACTCCAGCCAGTGGCGGTGCTCAGAAGATGTGGTGGCTTTTGATACTGCCCGTTATTCAACCAGGTATAACCTCCATGGCAGTCCAATCGCGGCCTTAGGTCTGCCATCTCCGCCATTCGGCCCGACGTTCCAAACTAGCTGATTTATTTATTCATTCATTCATTCATTCATTCATTCATTCATTGTTGTTTATTTAGAGATATAGCACGGAACAGCTCCTTCCGGCCTACGGAACGCGCTGGAACGCCCAGCACCCTGTCGTTTTGATCCTGTTTAATCACAGGACAATTTACAATGGCCAACTAACCTACTAATTATTTTGACTGTGCTTTGGAAACCAGAGCACCCGGAAGAAACCCACGAATACATGTGAAGAACGTGCATTTTTTTCTTACACAGGACGCCGGAATTGAGCTCAGAACTTCGAAACCCGAGCTGTAATAGCGTCGCCCTGACGGCAACGCTGGCGTGGCGCCTTATTATTCCTCTCGCCCCCTTTTTCTTGCTTTCTCTCAGTAACCTCTGACAAAAGTGTTGGGTGAATATCAGATCAGGTGGCCGATTCAGCACTACAGGACCCCTCCAGTTTGCTGACCCCCGTGAAAGTGAGTCTGGATTGGTGGCGGTGGGGAGGCAATATATATTCTGTTGAAAGTTAGCACAATCCGAGTACGAGAAACTGACAGCTATTCACCAACGAGAAGTCAGACTTAAGCGCAGAAGGAGGCGAATCGGCCCTTTCGGCTTGGGTTGGATCTTTGTTCCGAGCTCCATTACTCTCTTCATGTTAACTCTCCAGATTCCAGCCCACTTCAATCATTATGCAGCTCCCTTTGTGAATTACCGTTCAACCGGCCATCCAGATCACTACTCCATGCATTAAGGAAAATGATCTTTGCTTTTCTTTTTGTCTGTTGTTTTCCGCCCGCTCTGCTTCGCTCTAAATGCTTGTGCCTCTGGCTTTAACTGCAGGCCCCGTTCTGGCTGATGACACTCTGTACATATCCCCGATATCCACAAGCCGTCGCGAAAATGAAACTGTGACGCTGGATTGCTTCACTTCCAGGAATCTAGATGACCATTTCTTCTTCTGGGGGTCCGCAAAGCCCACGGACCAGTTGATCTCGTGGATCCTGTTCTGGACTCCGGGTTTCACGGAGCCGGTGTACTCGGAACCGAGGTCAAGCAGATTCATTGGTTCCAAAGACTGGACGAGCAAGAAGTTCTCCCTCACTATTCAGGACCTACAGCGGGAGGATTCCGCCAGGTATTACTGTGGAACCTCCAACTCCTACTTTTCCTTGAGCACCGACTGGAGCGGGTGCGGAGTTACGCTTACTGTAGACGCTGGTAAGTGCCCTCTTTCTGTTTGTCGGCATCTGCCCTAGGGTGTGGTCACCGTGCCGTGGCGAGAAAATGCTGTGCTCTCAGAGCTCATGGAATCCGTTTTGAGAGGCAAGAAGAGGTTCTCTTGACTCAACTTCAACAGAGTCCGCTGAACTCAAAACAAAGGGTAGTGGAGTTAATATGAACGTAAAACATTAGAGACCAGATCTAGCCAATCGGCACCTGGTATCTTTCCTGTAATTTAATAACATCGGCACATCACTTTTCTTGCACTAATCCTATGGCTCTTATATCTAAAATATCTATAACACCCTGTAATTATCAAACAGTATAATACCTACAACTCTTCCATCTGAAAACACCTATGTCTTACATCTTATAATATCTACAACTCCTACATCCTACAATAGCCATAATTCTTAAATCCTATAACATAATTGATGCACCATCAATAACTCTCGGAGACGTGAGGCGAGATATCAGCTTTTATTGGCTGGAAGAAAGAACAAGCAGCAATTGACCACCATACTACATCCTGGAGACTGAGGGCAGGGCCCAGGCTCCAATTGCCTTTATACCGGAATCTGTGGGAGGAGCCACAGTCAGTGGGAGGAACCACAGGGGCAGTCAGCGGGGTGGGGCGTGTCCAGACAGGTATATGTAGTTCACCACAATAATCCATCCAGCAAAACACACGCAGAATGCTAAAGGATTTCAACATGTGAGGCTGCATCTATGGAAGTAAACAGTGTACGTTTCAGGCCAAGACCCACCATCTGGATTGGAAAGGAAGGGAGAGCAGAAGGCAGAATTAAATGGGAAGGTGAAGGAGTACAAGCTGGCAGGTGACAGAAGAGACCAGATGTGGAGA
This sequence comes from Hypanus sabinus, assembly GCF_030144855.1. Classification (NCBI taxonomy): domain Eukaryota; kingdom Metazoa; phylum Chordata; class Chondrichthyes; order Myliobatiformes; family Dasyatidae; genus Hypanus; species Hypanus sabinus. The sequence goes on along the minus strand of NC_082710.1, from coordinate 180,663,182 downwards.
TGGTGGGTGGGCTGGGGTGGTGGGGGTAGGTAGCAATGAAGTGAGAAGCTGGGATGTGACAGGTGGAATGGGCACATGGCTGAAGAAGGAATTTGATAAGGACCATGGGAGAAGGAGAAGGAGGAGAAGCAAAGAGGAAGGTGATGGGTGGGAGAGGAGAAGGGAAGGGGTAAGAGGGCAGCCATTATGAGAAATGGAGAAGGGGGGTATTGGATGTTCGAGAAATCGATATTCTTGCCATCAGTTTGGAGGTGGCCTAGATGAAATATGAGGTGGTGTTGTTCCAAACTGAAAGTAGCCACATCCTGACAGCAGAGGAGGCCGTGAAGTGACATGTCAGATTGGGAATGGGAAGTAGAATTCAAATGGTTGGCCACTGGGATATACAAACTGTTGCAGTAGACCAAGTGAAGGATCTCGACCATCCATGAGCCTTCTTTAGGACCAGACATTAGTCTTATATTATTAGAATTAATTAGTTAACATACACTTAGTAGCCACTTTACTTGGTCACCTGCATCTCAGAATGCACAACACCTCAAAGCTTGAAGTGCATGAGCTATAGCAGCCAAAGTCCACAAACATACACTCAGTGTCCACTTTATTCGATACAGGAGGTAGCAAATAAAGTAGCCACTCAGTATATATGGTGACTAAAGATACGGCTCATGATTTGTTCTCTGTCTCTTTCTAGCCCAGTGCATGGTTTGGGTTACCTTGTTGTAGGAAGGGTGGAAAGAATTGTTACGAGAAATTAGCTTCGACCTGTGGGACTGAGATCTAGGTTGAGAGATCTAGAACTTTGTACCATGGATTGTAGGAGGTTGGGGGGAGGGGGGCAACCTCGAAGAGGTGGATAAAATCATGAAGGGTAGATGGAGGATGAGAGATAATCGCGCAGTTGTATATGGTGACATTTATAAACCTACTTTGAATTTTGAACTTTTTGAATACACTCAGTCTTTAACCCTAAGTCAAGGGCATAGTTTTCAGTTTTGTGGAAGGACAACTTCCCCCTGCAAAGAGCATTCTGTATGTGGAGCACACTGCTGAGGAAGTGGTTGAGCAAGGTACAATGGCGACATTGAAAAGATATTTGGATTACCTTATCTATAGGAAATATGGCGGATTTGGCCAAGCGAGGTGAAATGGTAGAATTATTAAACAAAGATGAAAGAGAATGGGAAAATGAGAATAACAAATGTTGTAATATTTTTGGGAACAGAGAGTACAGCCTTAGAAGAGAAGAAATTCCCTTTAAAACAGAGACAAAGAGAAATTTCCATCGCCAGAGAGTGGCCAATCTGTGGAATTCTTTGTACAGACACAAGGATGGCCAAGTCATTGAGAATATTTAAGGAGGAGGTGTACAGGCTCTTTATTAGTAAGGGTGTCTAAGGCTGCGGGAGATGCTGGAGAATTGGTCTAAGCAGGAAAATAAATTAGTCATGTTGGAATGACCGAGAAGACGATGGGCTGAGTGGCCTTATTCTGCTCATATGTCTTATGGTCTAATGGTGGTGGGACAACGCAGAGGAAGCTGAAGTTACCCGAAGGAAAGAAAACTGAGTAAAGACAGTCTAACGGGTTTGCAGATTTTATATGAAAAGCAAGGAATACTCGGCTAGCCTGGCGGCGTCTGCGTAGAAAGAAACAGAATTAGTGTTCCAGCTCGATGCCAGGACCGACTGAGCCTCCCACAGCAAGAGGGAATCTGCTGGTGAAGTTCAGCGGGTTAATCAGCATCTGTGGGAGGAAAGGAATTGTAAACATTCCTAAAATTCCCTGGCAATTCATTTTCCTCCGGAAATGCTGTTTGATCCGCTGAGTGCTCCCAGTAGATTGTTCCTGCAGACTTCAGCATTGACATTCTCTAGTATCTCGGTCTGCCTCGTATATTCACCTTTCTTTCTCTCTTTCACTGCATCGTAAAACATTTTCCACTTCGAACCTTCTCATTCAACCTCAGCTGAAACTTGGCTCTTCTCACTGGAGGTGGGGGGGGGGGGGGGGAGGGTTCTGACTGACCTGTCATGTGTTTCTCCCAGTTTTATGCTGAATTTCAGATATCTAGCCGCCGCGAGCTATTTTTATAGCTGTTCATGTAAAGTGGTAGGTGTAATTATTTATGAGTTAGGCATACTTGCCCTGCGTGGGATCATGTCCTTGGGACAGGTTAACGTTGTGTCTTTTATTCCAGCCCCTCCCCAGTCCCCACCAGAGGTATACTTGAACCATCCGAGCCCCAAGGATGTTCTCGAGCATCAGGAAATAACTTTGCTCTGCGTGGCTGAGGACTTTTACCCCGAGCCCATCTCCATTTCCTGGTGGTTAGATGGAGAAGAGGTGGACGCAAGGGTTTCACATTCAGTTTCCCTGCTGGGGCCCAATGCAACCTACACCAAGATTAGCAAGCTGACGACCAGCACGTCCCAGTGGATCAAGGGTTCAGTCTACGCCTGCCACGTTTCTCATGACACTCTTCCCTCACCCATCTCCAAACAAGTCAGCAGTTCCGGTAAGTGCAGATTTTGACTTACTGTGGGGTATAATATGGTGTGCAGATAGGCTTGAAACTGGTGTCCCTTGCGCTGTCTCTTGTGATACACACAAAATGTGAAAACTCAGCAGGCCAGGCAGCATCTATGGAAAAGAGTAAAGAGCGACACTCTTCATCCGGTCTGCTGAGGCCCTCCAGCATTTTAAGACTGCAAGACCATAAGATACAGGAGCAGAAATAGGCCATTCAGCCCATTAAGTCTGCTCTGCCATTCAATCATGGGCTGATCCAATTCTTCCAGTCATCCCCACTCCCCTGCCTTCACCCCATACCCTTTGATGCCTGGCTAATCAAGAACCTATCGATCTCTGCCTTAAATACACCCAACGTCTTGGCCTCCACAGCAGCTCATGGCAACAAATTCCACAGATTTACCACCTTCTGACTAAGTTAGTTTCTTTGCATCTCAGTTCTAAAAGGACGTCCTTCAATTCTGAAGTCGTGCCCTCTTGTCCTAGAATCCCCTACCATGGGAAATAACTTTATCTAATATGTTTATCTAACTTTATCTAACTTTATCTAACAGGTCTATAGTATATTTTCTGCTGCCTCTCACCCTTTTTAAATAGTGGAGTAACATTTGCAATTTCCATTCATCCGGTACACTGTCAGAATCTATCAGTTCTTGAAAGATCATCGTTAACACCTCCACAATCTCTCTAGCTACTTCCTTCAGAATCCAAGGGTGATTTCCGTCAGGTCCAGGAGATTTATCCACCATCAGACCACTAAGCTTCTTGAGCACCTTCTCAGTCATAATTTTGTGTGTGTTGTTCGTAATTCCAGCATCTGCATGTTTGCTGTCCCTTGTGTATTCCTTCGGTTCACCATATATATCTCTCCACTGTATATATAGATATCTATATATCTATTCTATTCCCATTTTCCCACATTAGCTCTGTTGCCTCCTTAGAAGGTAACATGAAACATGGCTCCAGGGCAACATCCCGTACACCATTAATCTTCAGGCCACGCCAATCAGCGATTTGTGCTGATGTGATTTTTGTGATAATTTCTGAGACACCCACTCACTGATACAGGAAGAGCATTTTCCTGTATCCTGTCCAACTTACTGAATGGACAATGAACCCATGAACGCAGCCTCCTTTTTCACTCCTGTGTTTGTTATTTTTCCTCTCATTTAGGACTGCTTATTTAGTTTCCATATACTTCTTACTGTCATTTATAGCTTTCTCTTATTATGCATTTCAATGCACATCTGCCGCAAAACAACATATTTCACTAAGTATGCCAGTGATATTAAACATTCTGATTCTGACAGCATATGCTATTGTATCAATATGCCATGTGCGCTGTGTGTGGCTGTATGTAGGTATTTTGCACCTTGGCCCTGGAGGAATACTGTTTTGTTTATCTGTATGAATGTGTATGATTTAATGATGACTAAACTTGAGCTTGAACATGAATAACACTTGCACATTAAGCATTTGTAGTTCTGATTGCGACAGGACAATACCTGATGGCACCCAGGATTCATCTTTTACCACCGACCCTTGAAGAAATGGACATTAAGGAGCAGGCTACCATCACCTGCCAGGCAACGGGCTATTACCCCGCTGAAATCTCCTTCCGCTGGTTTGCTGATGGCAATCCGGTGCTCACAGACATAAAAAGCTATGCATCTGTTCTGAATGACAACGGTACCTATAGCTCCCAGAGCGAATTGGTGACATCTCCAGAGAACTGGAACCAAGGCTCAGTGTACTCATGCAGCATTCAACACATTTCACTGCCAAGTGGGATGATACAAAGCATTAAGAGGAAGGACACAGAAGGTAAGAAGACTCTGTGCTTCTATCAGCCGTAACATGAAAACTACATCCAGACTTTATTCCACAGAGTTTAAAAAATTGTGAAGAGGTTCAGAGCATAAGACCATAAAACATAGGAGCACCAACATTCCATCATGGTTGATCCCAGATTGCATTCAACCCCATACACCTGCCTTCTCACCATGCCCATTGATGCCCTGACCGATCAGGAAATCATCAACTTCCGCCTTAAATATATGCTCAGACTTGGCCTCCACCACAGTCTGTGGCAAATCTTTGCACAGATCCGCTTCTCTCTGGCTTTAAAAACCCCTCAACCTGTAAATTAACCTGGGAATCTTGCACAAGGACTCCTAAGTAACTTTGCACCTGTAATGTTTAAATCTTCTCTCCGTTTAGATAATTGTCTGTGCTATTGTTCCTTTTACTAAAATGCATTATCATGCATTTTCCAACATGGTATTCCATCTTCCACTTTTTTTACCCGTTCTTCCAATTTGTCTGTCCTGCTGCAATCGCATTGCTTCCTCAGCACTCCCAACCCTTCCACCTATCTTCATATCATCCATAAACTTTGCCACAAAGCCATCAATTCTATTATCCAAATAACTGACAAACAACGTGAAAGGTAGCAGTCCTAATAATTACCCCTGAGGGACACCACTAGTCACTGGCAGCCAACCAGAAAAGGCCCCTTTATTCCCACTCACTGCTTCCTACCTGTCAGCCATTTCTCTATCCATGCCACTATCTTTCATGTAACGCCATAGGATTTAATCTAGTTAAGCAGCTTCATGTGTGTCACCTTATCAAATACCTTCCGAAAATACAAGTGAATGACATCCACTGCCTCCCCTTTGTCCACCCTGCTTGTTACTTCATCAAATAACTCTAACAGATTTGTCAGGCAAGATTTCACTTTACAGAAACCATGCTGACTTTGACTTATTTTATCATGAGTCTCCAAGTACCCCGAAAGCACTCCTTAATAATAGACTCAAATAGCTATTTCCCAACCATTGAAGTTAGGCTAACTGGCCTGTAATTACCTTTCTTTTGCCTTCTTCCCTTCTTAAAGAGCGGAGTGACATTTGCAATTTTCCAGTCCTCTGGGACCATGCCAGAATCAAGTGTTTCTTGAAAGATCAAGACCGATGCATCCGTTATCTCTTCAGCAACAGGATTCTATCTGGTCCACATGACTTAACCGCCTTAAGACCTTCAAGTTTGCCGAGCACTTTTTCCTTTGTAATGGCATTGGCACTTACTCCTGCTCCCTGACACTCTGTGCCTTCCACAGTGAAGACTGATGCAAAGTACTCATTAAGTTCATCTGCCATTTCTTTGTCCCCCGCATTACTACCCCACCAGCATCATTTTCCACTGGTCCAATATCAACTCTCGCCACCTTATTACTCTTACATACCTGAAAGATCTTTTGGTATCCTGCTTTATATTATTGGCTAGCTTGCCCTCATATTTCAGCTTTTGCTTTTTAGTTAGCTTTTGTTGGATTTTAAAAGCCTACCAATCATCCAACTTCCCACTCACTTTTACTACCCTATATTCCCTTGGCTTTTATGTTGTCCTTTACTTCCCTTGTCAGCCACGGCTGCTATTTGATAACTTCTACCTGGGACATATCTATCTTGCGCCCTGTGAACTATCCCCTGAAGCTTCAGTCATCTCTGCTCTGCCATCATCTCCACGAGTATCCTCCTCCAATCCACCTGAGCAAGCTCCTCTCTCATGCCTCTGTAATTCACTTTATTCCATTGTGATACTGATACATGTGACTTGTTTTCCCTCTCAAACTGCAGTATGAATTCAATCATATTACGATCACTGTCTGCAAAGGTTCCTTTACATTAAGCTCCCTAATAAGATCAGGGGTATTACAGAATACCAATCTAAGTTGGCCTTTCCCCTGGTAGGCTCAAGCAGAAGCTGCTCTAAAAAACCATCTTATAGGCATTCAATGAATTCTTTCTCTTGCAATCCGACAGCAACCTGATTTGCCGAATCCCCTTGCATATAGAGGTCCCCCGTTACAATTGAAACATTACCCTTATTACTTGCTCTTTCCATCTCCCTTTGCAATCTCAATCCCACATCTTGACTACTATTTGGAGGCCTGTATATGTCCCATAATTGATTTTTCCACCTGCAGTTTCTTAACTCCATTCACAAAGTTTCAACATTCTCTGACCCTATGACACCTCTTTCTAAAGATCTAATTCCATCCCTTACCAACAGAGCCACACCACCACCTATGCCTTCCCGCCTGTCCTTTTGATACAAAGTATATCCTTTGAGGTTATGTACTCAACTATAGCCTTCCTTTAGCCATGACTCCATGATGCCCAGAACATCAGACCAACCGACCACGAGTTCGTCCACTTTATTCCAAACACTATTCATATTTAAATACAGCATCTTCAGTCCTGCATTCTTTGCTCATTTGAATTTTGCCTCTGTGGTACAATTTAACTCTTTGCTGTCTACAGATGTACCAAATCATTGTTGTGTCCTTTCTTACATTCATGTTACACCTAGCATCTACTTGTAAACCTGCTAGCTCATCCTCAGCTCCCTCATACTGCTTCCCATCCCCCGGTCATATTAGTTTAAACTACTTCTGACATCTCTAGTAAACCTGCCCCCTCAATGATATTTAATTTTAATTTTAAATAAGCATATCTGGTAGAACAAGACTCTGTTGTCCATTTAAACCCATGTGAGTGATTACCCATACATCTTTGGAATGTGGAAGAAACCGGAATACCCGGAGGAAGTTCACATGGTCACAGGGAGAAAGTACGAACTCCTTACAAAGAGTGACAGGAACTGAATTTGGGCCATTGGCACAGTAAACAGCATTACCCTAACTGCTACACTTCCGTATCGCTTCTACCTGTAGAAACAGAACCTGTGAAGTTAGGGATGAAACAGGAACACGGATCCACAGAATTTTACTGGACACTGAAACAGGATTACAGGGGTGAAATGGCTTATTTCTGCTCTGATATGGCTACTGACACGCATGAACAGGTTGAAAAGGCTTGTGTGGTGTGGTTCTGCTCCAGATACCAGATCTCGCACATTTACTCTATTCTCACACACACACATAAACCAAGGCGGTTTATATTATACCTATCTATACATATACTCACTGGCCAATTTTCTCCAATACCTAATACTCATAAAGTTACCACAAGTGTATAACTGTAGCCTTCTGCTGTTGTAGCCCATAGACTTCAAGTTTCAGCGTCTTCTGAGTTCAGAGATGCTCCTCTGCACACCACTGTTGTAAATGTGATTATCTGAGTTGCCTTCCTGCCAGCTTGAACCAGACTGGCCATTCTCCTCTGACCTCTCTCACTAACAAGGCATAATTGGCCACAGAAATGCTGCTCACTGGATTTTATTTATGTTTTTCCATACAATTCTTTGACAGACAGACAGACAAACTTTATTGATCCCGAGGGAAATTGGGTTTCGTTACAGCCGCACCAATCAAGAAATATAGCAATATAAAACCATAAATAATTGAATAATAATAAGTTAATCATGCCGAATGGAAACAAGTCCAGGACCAGCCTATTGGATCAGGGTGTCTGACACTCCGAGGGAGGAGTTGTAAAGTTTGATGGCCACAGGCAGGAATGACTTCCTATGACACTCAGTGTTACATCTCAGTGGAATGAGTCTCTGGCCGAATGAACTCCTGTGCCTAACCAGTACATTATGGAGTGGATGGGAGTCATTGTCCAAGATGGCATGCAACTTGGACAGCATCCTCTTTTCAGACACCACTGTCAGGGAGTCTATTTCCACCCCCAGAACATCACTGGCCTTACAAATGAGTTTGTTGATGCTGTTGATGTCTGCTACCCTCAGCCTGCTGCCCCAGCACACAACAGCAAACATGATAGCACTGGCCACCACAGACTCGTAGAACATGCTCAGCATTGTCTGGCAGATGTTAAAGGACCTCAGTCTCCTCAGGAAATAGAGACGGCTCTGACCCTTCTTGTAGACAGCCTCAGTGTTCTTTGACCAGTCCAGTTTGTTGTCAATTCGTATCCCCAGGTATTTGTAATCCTCCAACATGTCCACACTGACCCCTTGGATGGAAACAGGGGTCACCGTTGCCTTAGCCCTCCTCAGGTCCACCACCAGCTCCTTAGTCTTTTTCACATTAAGTTGCGGATGACTCTGCTCACACCATGTGACAAAGTTTCCCACCGTAGCCCTGTACCCTGCCTCATCTCCCTTGCAGAGTCATCAGAAAACTTCTGAAGATGGCAAGACTCTGTGTTGTAGTTGCAACTCTGGAAACTCTAGAGACTTGTGTGAGAAAATCCCCGGGAGATCAGCAGTTCCTGAGATATTAAAGCACCCCGTCTGGCACCAACATTCATGATCAATGTCACTTGATCATTCTTTTTCCCCATTCTGTTGTTTGGTCTGAACGACAACTGCAGCTCTTAACAACACATACAAAATGCTGGAGAAACTCACAGATCAGCAGCATCTAGGACAAAAAAATGTACAGTCGACGTTTTGGGCTGAAACCCTGGCCTGCTGAGTTCCTCCAGCTTTTTGTGTGTGTTGCCTGGATTTTCCAGCATCTGCAGATTTTCTCTTGTTTGTAACTGAAACTCTTGACCATGTCGGGATGTTTTTATGCGCTGAATTGCTGCCATATGATTGGCTGAGTAGACATTAGCATTAACGAACAGGTGTACTGGTGTACCTAGGAAATATACGCCTAGCTAGGCAGGCAACGCATGTGGAGAGAGAAACGGTTGCTGTTTCGGGATGATGACCTTTCATTAGAATTAGTCTGCCCTGTTTCACTCCTGGAGACTGCCAAAGTTTTACACGAGGCGAGTCCGTCTTCTATTCACTTCAACCGGTAAAATAGTGGGCATGGTAGCAAAGGGCAGAACTGCGTCGCAAAAGGTAGGCGACAGTGAGGACTGACCAAGTTTTCAGATTGATGAGTAAATCTCAGCACGAATCGGACCTTTGGCTCCAATGCATTAACTGTTTTATTTCCCTCGCCAACAGAGCAGAAACGGCGGACGCCAACAATCTCCGCCTTGAAAGTGGAGTCGGAGCAGAAAGTGACACTAGTTTGTTACGTGTCCGGCTTCTTCCCGGCCGATATTTACGTGAGCTGGAGGACGGACCGTGGTGTGCCGGAGCGGGTCGGGGTCACCAACTTCCCGGTGGTGTCGGACTCGATCGGGACCTACAGCACGGCGAGTCAGATGACCATACCCTTGTCCAATGTGAGCCGTTCGCGCGCGTACGTCTGCGTGGTGGGACACGAGTCCCTCTCCTATCCTGGAGAGAGGCGCTTCCATCTGACGTAAGTGGACACCCCTACTGAAGCTGCTGTTGGCCGTGAGAAAGTAAGACAGGCCCGGCCTTCTGTCAGTTCTGTCGGACAAAGATGGCATAAAAAAAAGCTTTTGGCACATTGTCCTTCATAAATCAAAGAATTGAGTGCAGGGGAGGGGATGTTATGTTGAAGTTGTGGGGCCGAATTCGGAGTATTGTGTACAGTTTTGGTAAACTACCTACAGAAAGGATGTAAATAAGGTTGAAGGGAGTGCAGAAAAAAATTGCCTGGCGGAGGACCCGAGTTATTTGGAAAGAGGGACCGTGTTAAATATCTGGATCTGCCGCTCGATTACCTACAGTTTATTAGGGAGAGTAAACAGGAGATAGAGAGGAGCCACGGGGAATTAGTCACCCCGAGGCTGCAGGAGTTAGATAAGTGGGTGACGGTTAAGGATGGGAAGAGCTCAGATAGTAGAGAACACCCCTGTGGCCATCCCCCTCAGTCATCGTTATCTTGTTTTGGATGCTGTTGAGGGGGGTGACCCTGACAGAGGATGACCACAGTGATCGGGTCTCTGGCACTGAGCCTGGTTCCGTGGTGCAGAAGGGAGAGAAGAAGATGAGAAATGCGGTAGTCAGAGTGGATTCCATAGTGAGGGGAACAGACAGGAGGCTCTGTCAGCCTGATAGAGATACCCACATGGTGTGTTGCCTCCCAGGTTACGGGATGTCTCGGATCGGGTGTAGAGTATTCTGAAGGGAGAGGGTGACCAGTCAGAAGTCTTGGTACACGTTGGTACTGATGACACTGGTAGAAAAAGCGAGGAGGTCCTGAACAGAGAATTCAGGGAGTTGGGTAGGAAGCTGACAGGCATATGATAGTAATGCCAGGATTGCAGCCTGTGAAACGTGCAAGCGGGTGCAAGAACAGCATGATCAGGCGTATGAATGTATGGCTGAGGGACTGGTGTAGGGGGCAGGGCTTCAGATTCCTGGATCACTGGGGCACATTTGATAGAGCTGTTAGTAAGTGTTTAAACTAATTCGCATACATGCGAAAGTAACTAGTCACAGGGATATCATCTTCAAGTGAATAACCACACCACATACCCAGGCAAGGGTTAACACATAAGTGGTGTC